>NW_026113986.1:0-195080 GCF_018139145.2 Gymnogyps californianus | reverse complement strand
ATAATTTATTGCACCTCAGGTACTGTGAGTCTAATCCAAAAGGTCACTGAAGTCAATGGGAGTTCTGCTGACCCCTCTTGCCTTTGAAACGGACCCAATATTACTGTGATTCTTTATTGGGGCATTAGATGATTGGAAAAGTTTCTAATATTCAGCATGGTCTACTCCCCCTTTCTATTGACAGATATTAGTTACATAAGCATTTAGTCATATATTTACAGAAGAGCTAAACAAGTATTGTCTACTCAAAAGAACTCAGAATTTAAGAACTGAAAAACAGGAGGAGGAGGAAATTCAGAGGTGAATTGAGGAAAGATCAGAACCAAGAGAAGAGCGTGGTTACATGCTTGTTCTGAAGGTTAGTCAAGAGCAAAATTTTGCCTAATTGTCCAAAAGGCTGAATTATAAAATGAATTTGTGAGAAGGGATTAAAAAAATAGAATACAGTGTAGCCTTTGGGTTAAGAAAAGTGCTTTTAAAAGTGGGGAACAATAGAAACAGCGCATAGCTGCATCAGGAGGATATGAATGGCACAACAGCTTGAACCATACCAGGGAAGGGTGAGGAGGAGACAGGTAAAAATGGAGGGAGTTTTAGAAGGTGGCAGGAGTTTCTAAAGTAAATGAATTTTGCATCATTTTCAGAGAGTGAAGAGGGCAGAGATGAATTTTGAATCAGACAAAGAAGACAAGGTAACAATAGTCTAAGCATGCCTCTATGAAAGTCTAGACAAAAGTTGGAATGACTATGTAGTTGTCACATTAAAGATGAGGGTTTTTTTAGTGATGTGTGTTTTCAGTAATAGTTCACTTCATGTTCAAGAATGATTACTGCAGGAAACCCACCTGATGAAAAATGAGTGCACTTAATATTCTGTCATTTTCTCTCAGATGTTGTATTTGTCAATTCTTTGATGCCTGAAAAATTTGGGCTTGGAAAACTAACACTGAAATACCAGGAAGCACAGAGTAGCTGGCCTAAAAATAAATTTCAAGCATTTCTAGGGCATTCCTCATCACAGTACACAAACTCTAGCTGTGTGAAGAGATGTTGTGGCAGGAAAATAAAACACCACCAAGTTTTCTGTAAAGATGAAAAAGTTGAAAGAAGAAAAATTACTTCTACCTCTGAAAAACATTCCCAGTAGGCTCACTCTCAGTTTTTAATGTAAAAATGATATTTTTGAAACTAAATAACTCTAGAACTGGGGAAAACACTGATGCCAGGCAACAAAATTAAATGTATCTTTAGGTGCATATATGAGAGATTCACAATGGGAGATGGAGCAGTCAAATTTTCAACATTGATATGAACTATTATACATTTTCTGGACATGTATCTTGACAGCTGTTTTTTAAATGCAAACTTTGTTCCCTTTTGCATCATGTAAAAATATAGATTTAAACTGAATTTATCATTTATCAATTAATAGTCCCAGAGAACCTGTCGTATGTCAGACATATGACATATGTATATTTTTTAACATTAGGAACTCCAAACACAGAACACCAACAAAAGTCAGAATCACAGTATTAAAAAGTCTCAGCCAATACAGAAAAACAAAGCACATTCCTGTTTTAGAAAATAATATTAGTGTGGAAATTCTACAAGCAATACTCAAAGGTTTTAAACTTTAACTGTTTTGGATTTTGCTATTTAGCTCTACTTTCAAGGCTTTCTTACATGTTTTCATCTTTTGTCTCTGGGTTGGTGAGAAATAGTAGATGCTTCTGTATACACTTGGACAATACAGTAATCCTGTTTGGGGTACGATTGTCCTCAATTTTTGATTGATATTTTGGGTCTTGTTTTGAAAAGACAGCTTTCAGAATTTCAGTGTTCTGCGTGTGGATGAAGTCCTTGCTATGGATGGTGAGATGCCATGCATCCTGTGGCTGCTTTCGCCTACCCCTCCTCCCTGCTATGTACTTCTAGCAACATGCTCCCTCTTTCAAAAAGAGGAGATGGGAAAGGGAAAAGGAGACACACAGAAGCACAATGGAGAGAACAGAAAACACAAAAAAGTAGCCATGGAAGCACAGAGCAGAGTCTGTGCTTCACACTGAGAGGGGAGAGTCAGTGTCCCAGGGGTGCTGGAAAAAGGAGCAAGTCCACTCACCTATGCCATGATCTTTGTAATAATTATTAAGAACAGCCTAAAAGTATACATTTGAGGTGTTAGGAGACTTCACAGCCTTTTTTTATTTGTAGCAGTTGTCTCTAGATAATATTCCATAATAATAATTCTATAAAATAGAAAAGCTCTACGTTACTTTCAGAAATCCTGTGAGTTGCTGATCTGTCCTTACCTAAACCTGAAGTCCTGTCTCTTGACTTGAGGAGTGGATGGTATTTTTTTGGAGCTTCTCCATTACTGATGGATGAGAGTCAGAAAACAGTCACATGGACATTTCATCCCAGGGAATGTTCTTCATTTGGTCCTACATGCTCTGTGCTTCTTGATGCATTTTTTTTTTTTTATTGTTCCTTTCTTAACATACTTTTGTGGAAGAATCAGAGGATTCCAATGCACAGGTAAACTGAAGCAACTGTTAAGACATTTTTAAGCAGAAAATAAGGATGCTGTAGAGGTAGATGCACCTTTTGAAAAAGACCTTGACTGACTGCAGACTCCCTCCCCCAGCTTGCAAGCCTAAATACTCTGGAGAGTCTGTTCTGAAGAGCTTACCCAGGGACTGTAGTTGGTACATAGCCAGTTTGGAAGGGACTCAGCTCCCATTTCAGCATTGGAAAAGAAACAAATTCTCAAAATGTACAAGACTGGATGCTGAACTCTTTGGAATTTTTGACCACACATCAAGATGCAAAAACAGCTTGATTCTGAGCACATGAAAGCTGTTCTGTAAGTGTTACGTGCTTGAAAAGCTGTCCGCAAAGTCCTGTTCATCTGACTCTTTCACAGCAATGTGGCAGCTCCAGGCTAGGTCACTTCTATCATCGGTGCAACCGATTCTCATGAGGGCGGAACCAAAGAGCAGCACTAATGCCAAAATAGTAAAGTCCAGGTAGGCATGAGAAACTATTGAGCCCTGTAAAAATAGGTACAGGAATGGAAACAAAGACTGCCTCTGCAGATGTCCTTTTCCTTCTTCAGACCCTCCAAGGCAGATTTTAGCTACTCAGGAACACACAGTAACTGAAGTAGCTGAAATGAAAAATAATAAACTTTATCATTAAATGATCTTATAGCTTGTATGAGGGGAATGAGAAAAACAACAGAGATGATTACACTAACTAGACACCTCAGACTGGTTCCTGTAGCTCTTTTTTTTAATTGAATAATAGTCAAAAAAGGTTGTTTTGTATGTCTGATTAGACGGGGGGTAGCATAAGGTGATGGCTCAGTAATATTTCCATTAGTGTCATTTATGCTGTTCATGACTTTTTAATAGGGAATGCTTGGAATTTGTTTGTTTAGCTGTTTTCTTTTTCATCTTGTCACCCGACACTAAGGGGACAGACAGGTTCTTTTAGGGATCCTTGGCAGAATGATGACAGCACTAAATCATGGTTACAATTAAAGCTTTATTTTCTTAACAGGATATTATGATTAGTATATCATAGAATTTATGATTAGAATGGCACAGGATTTCTACAAGTAGAATCAATATAGTACAATCTATAAGTAGCATAATACAGAATTTATAATACAACTTAACTTATAATTTCTAATCACCTAGACCCTCTGCAGATTGGGTCAAATCTTAATACATGGTTTGCTGTATCAATATAACAATCATAATCTAGACTTAAAAATCATATAAAAGAATACGAGTCAATCCTTGGAGGAAGCAGATGACGGTGGAGGCATCCCTGGCCACCGGGGGGTCACAGGTCTCACTGTCCAGCAGCAGTTCTGGTCCAAGTTCCCCACTTAGGACTTGTAACTGCTTGATTTTATAGACAGTGCTCTGTGTGCTGTTATGCTTCCCTGTTCTGTGATGGGGTCATCAACAACACCTGGTTGGCTGGGTGCCTGGGACCTTCAAGGCCAGTAAGGAAGGGAGTAATCAGCCTGGCGCCCAGGAACCTTGAGGCCAGTAGGGAGGGGAAGAAGAAATCTGTTTGGTTTGTCTACTTGGTTCACAGGACCTTCAGGGCCTGAGAATGAGGGGAAAGGGAACGAATATGTGACCCACTTGGTCACAGAGAATGGCCGTTTACCTTATAAAATGGCATTAGTTATGCTAACCATATTACCAGGGGTTGGGAGCAGGGGGTACCGGTCACACATCTCCAGCCTGCTGGGCCATCCAGAGCCTTTTCATAGCCTGAATGTTTTCCCTAGGCTGCACATTGACAAACATGGGGACTTCATATACAATCATTATAAGGCACAGCAATAAGGACAAGACTTACCTTTGCCAGTTTAACAAGG
This sequence comes from Gymnogyps californianus, assembly GCF_018139145.2. Taxonomy (NCBI): domain Eukaryota; kingdom Metazoa; phylum Chordata; class Aves; order Accipitriformes; family Cathartidae; genus Gymnogyps; species Gymnogyps californianus. The sequence continues at coordinate 190,681 of NW_026113986.1, read as the reverse complement.
TGAGGTATCATCCCCAAGTTATGTTTAAGCAGAAAAGCAGTTTTTCAGTTGCTATAAAGGAATGGTGGAGACAAGTGAATTTTCTGCAACAAAGTGGTATATAAATTTTCTTTTGTAGCCCATACTGCTCCTTTTGTAATTTGAGGTTTGGTCCCGTGTTGACTTTGCCTCCAGAAGAGATTACAGCTGCAGCCCTAAGGCTGCTCTCCAATCTACTTTGTCATAACAGACTCTGTCCTGTTTGCTCATGTATATGAGTGTTCCAGCACCAGCAACTCCAACAATTTTGCCACTGATGACAGAAGAGCTCTTATGGCATCATCTACACTGATTTATGGTGGAGATCTAGCACAGAGCCACCATAGACCTAGTAGAGCCATCTAGACCTAATGGGACAGTCCTTAGACCTAAGGTGGAACAGAGCACTGAAGAATATATCGCAAAAGTAATATATTCTTTCACTTTTGAACATTGTCAGACTGACTATTTGTAAACCAAGCAAACAAAAAAACCCAAACAAAGCTGTTGTTCCCTGCCCTTTACATACACTGTCGTGGTTTAACCCCAGCCGGCAGCTAAGCACCACGCAGCCGCTCGCTCACTGCCCCCCCCACCCCTGGGATGGGGGAGAGAATCAGGAAAAAAACTCGTGAGTTGAGATAAAGACAGTTTAATAGGACAGAAAGGAATGAAAAACAATGATAATGATAATAATAATAATATGACAATAGCAATACTAAAAGAATTAAACTATACAAAGCAAGTGGTGCACAATGCAATTGCTCACCACTCGTTGACCGATGCCCAGTTAGTTCCCGAGCCGCGATCCGCCCCCTCCCGGCCAACTCCCCCCTGTTTATATACTGGGCATGACGTTCCATGGTATGGAATACCCCTTTGGCTAGTTCAAGTCAGCTGCCCCGGCTTTGCTGCCTCCCAGCTTCTTGCACACCTGCTTACTGGCAGAGCACGGGAAACTGGAAAGTCCTTGGCTGAAGATAAGTGCTACTTAGCAACAACTAAAACATCGGAGTGTTATCAACATCATTCTCACTCTAAATCCAAAACACAGCACTGTAGCAGCTACTAAGAAGAAAATTAACTCTGTCCCAGCCGAAACCAGGACATACACTTTCCTGAAAAATCTGTTCTTGTTGCCCCATTTCAGCTCCACTAGTGCTAGCAGCAGCAGCAGCGCTGGTCGCATACATTTTCAACATCCAGTCTATCTAGACTTGTGATGAAGAGGCTGGTGCTAACACTGGTTAAAAAAACCAAAACTCCCCCAAAATAATCTTACTCGTGCTAGAACAATAGATGGGTGTCCTGGTTTCAGCTAGGATAGAGTTAATTTTCTTCCTAGTAGCTGGTATAGTGCAGTGTTTTGGATTTAGTAGGAAAATAATGTTGATAACACACTGATGTTTTTAGTTGTTGCTAAGTAGTGTTTATACTAAGTCAAGGATTTTTCAGCTTCTCAGATATTCAAATATTCTATCACTTTATCAGGGTCCTGTAGTTGTTTGGGAGTGAAGTTCCAAACCATTGGAGGTGAGAAGTTCTCTAGATACCTGCCCATATTCTCCCACGTGCCATGCCACCCATGGCTATCCAGCCTCGGGGCAGATTTCCGAGGGGTATTCTTAAACAGTTGTTTAACCTTAAAAAAGACCTGGAACACATTCAGGAGACATAGCAATAGGAACATGCTGGTTTGAACATCCCAAGGATATTCAAAATTCTCAAGAGCTACTGTAATTTGCCTGGAGGAGAAGGGGAAGGTGAAGAAATGTGTCTCCCCCATAGATTGGCTCTCCGAGGAGAAAAGGTACAAGGTGTAATTATTAATAGTTTCTGATAGACGGCTCCCGAAGTACGGAGGTGACGGCAACGCTGAGTACAAATACCAGATTAGTTTCATGACCAGCAATTCTATCGTATCCTAAGCCAGTGTTACAAAGTACAACAACATGATAACTCTGGCCCAGTTCCCACGGGTGATAAACAGCACAACAGGGAGCATATACTGCAAGTAAGGTATTACATAACGCACCTTTAAGAACAAGCGCACCAACTTTGAGAGCAAATACATCAACATTGTGACCAGCAACTATTGCACTAATATAATGAATGTTTATAACAAATTTGTTCTAACACATTCCAGTCAGATTTGTCATTATCAACCTGTCATGCCCCACGTTGGGCGCCAAAAAGGACTGTCATGGTTTAACCCCAGCCGGCGACTAAGCACCACGCAGCTGCTCGCTCACTCCCCCATCCAGTGGGATGGGGGAGAGAATGAAAAAAATAAAACCTTGTGGGTTGAGATAAAGACAGTTTAATAGGACAGAAAGGAAGGAAAATAATAATAATGACAACAATAATAATAATATGACAATAGTAATACTAAAAGAATTAGACTATACAAAACAAGTGATGCACAATGCAATTGCTCACCACTCGCCGACCGATGCCCAGTTAGTTCCCGAGCAGCGATCTGCCCCTCCCAGCCAACTCCTCCCAATTTATATACTGGGCATGATGTCATATGGTATGGAATATCCCTTTGGCCAGTTTGGGTCAGCTGTCCTGGCTGTGTCCCCTCCCAGCTTCTTGTGCCCCTCCAGCCTTCTTGCTGGCTGGGCAGGAGAAGCTGAAAAATCCTTGACTTCTTACTATAAACACTACTTAGCTACAACTAAAAACATCAGTGTGTTATCAACATTCTTTTCCTACTAAATCCAAAACACTGCACTATACCAGCTACTAGGAAGAAAATTAACTCTGTCCTAGCTGAAACCAGGGCAATATGAAATGATTTTTTTTTTATACACAGATGATCACTGAGGAGTGATATTTCACTTTCTGGTATTCAGTAATACTGTGTTAACATGTTTTGCCATGCTCCAACTCACCTGTCCCACAAATATGTTACAAGCAGCTACAAGAGACTCAACACAATTTCTCCCCATGAAAATCTGTGTTATTCAGCCAATGTAAAATGATTAAAAAGGATAAATTGCCCAAATGCCTCTTAAACACTGACAGGCATGGGGCATCGACCACCTCTCTAGGAAGCCTGTTCCAGGGTTTGACCACCCTTTCTGTAAAGAAGTGTTCAAGTCTGAACCTCCCCTGATGCAGCTTTGAACCATTCCCATGCGTCCTGTCACTGGATCCCAGGGAGAAGAGATCAGCACCTCCCTCTCCACTTCCCTTCCTCAGGAAGCTGTAGAGAGCAATGAGGTTGCCCCCTCAGCCTCCTTTTCTCCAAACTAGACAAACCCAGAGTCCTCAGCTGCTCCTCAGCCTTCCAGCCCTTTCACCAGCCTTGTTGCCCTCCTCTGGACACATTCAAGGACCTTAATATCCTTTTTAAATTGTGGGGCCCAGAACTGCACACAGTATTCAAGGTGAGGCCGCACCAATGCTAAAAACAGAGGGATAATCACCTCTCTTGACCGGCTGGTTATACTGTGTTTGATGCACCCCAGGATGTGGTTTGCCCTCTTGGCTGCCAGGACACACTGCTGACTCCTATTGAGCCTGCTGTCAACCAGCACCCCCAGATCCCTTTCTGCAGGGCTGCTCTCCAGCCACTCCTCTCCCAAATTTATACTTGTCCCTGGCATTACTCTGTCCCAGGTGCAGAATCCGGCATTTGTTCTTGTTAAATTTCTTGCCATTCATGATTGCCCAATGCTCCAATCTATCTAGATCCCTCTGCAAGGCCTCTTGGCCCTTGAGAGAGTCAACAGCACCTCCCAGTTTGGTATCATCAGCAAACTTGCTAATGGTGCATTCAAACCCTGCATCCAGATCAATACACTGAGTTAGTTATTGCAATACACTGTTAGGTTACACTTATTTAGACTAATTGTAGCAACATATTTTACAAGATGACAGGACTTTGGGATATGTTTTTACAAGGAATAGTTTAAAAGGCTCTCACCTGGTCACTGAGAGAAATATCTCTTCCCCACCTCCCCAGAAGTAAGGATTGGATCCTATGGTATGCTATGCTATGCTATGCTATGTAGAAGTGCTGTGCAGATCACTGCCTCACAGTGCTTAGCAGAACTGATAATAAAAATTAAAAAACCTGGCTTATCAAAAATACCGAGTAAAAGCATAACGATCAGAGTTTATTTTCTTAGAGGTTGTATTATTGGAAACACTAAGTGCAACATTTGAAGGCCACATAAATGTAGTGGATTAATTAGTGAATTCTGAAGAAACTGCCAGACAATCAATATGCAAGGATTATGGCTGCAGGAGACCGCAAGCTGCAGGTGGTAATGGCTGCATAATGACCTTTAGCCCTTCCTGTCCACTGTGTCCTGCCTATGTGTTGCCCTTGCTTTGACCTAATGGCACTGCTCCCAGCATATATCAGGCCTTAGCATGAGCTGTGTGTTAGCCAAAATCTGAGCAGGAGTTGAGTGAACAGTCACAGGTTCTCCAAGTGCTGCAGTTCTGTCAGGAAAATCTGTTCCAGCGTGGGTAGGAGTGTTCTGGTGTGAATGCAGCTAACAGAGGCAGTCAACAGTCACAGTAGTTTGCGCAGAAGGGTGCGAAGAAGGGGACATCAAAGGGGGCCTCAAATGAAATTGTGCCGCTGTAATAGTCTCAGACATGGTGGTAACACACCACAGGGCAGTTTCCCCAGTAGATGTTGGTGCAGCCATTCCCTGAAAGGGTAGAGGCTTCAACAGAAAATGAGCCTCAGGTGGCAGCTGCAGGGACTGCCTGGGGCCTCTCTCTGATGCCAGGAGAGATGCATCTCTGTCCTGCAGGAGGTGTGCCATCTTGGAGGAGCCGTGCCGCCAAGTGGAAGAGCTATGGGAGGAAGTGAATAGGCTGCGCAGCATCAGAGAGGATGAAAGGGAGATAGATAGGATCTTCTCTGAGATTCAACAACTTGAAGAGCCTCAGACCCCATTTGTATTACAGAAGCAGGCAGTGTCTGGAGAAGGGGAAGGATGGAAGCTGGTGACTTCTGGCACCAAGAGGAAGGCTCCTGTCCCACCTAAGGGCTTACAATTGCAAAATAGGTTCACCGCCCTCAAAGTTGAAGAGGACCCACATGTACCTACAAGCAAAGGACCTGGTCCACCTAACCCTAAACCATGCAAGACCACCAGGAAGAAACAGCGAGTTATCGTAATGGGTCAATCCCTGCTGCGGGGGACAGAGGCACCCATCTCTCAGCCCGACCAATTATCTAGAGAGGTTTGATGCCTGCCAGGCACCAGGATCTGGGATGTTGTGGAGGGACTGCCAAAGCTCATCCGACCCTCTGACTACTACCCCCTGTTTTTCTTCCATGTGGGCACAAATGATACTGCCAGGGGAAACCTGGACAGGATCAAAAGTGACTACAGAGCTCCGGGGGCAGTAGTCAAGGGCATGGGGGCCTAGGTGGTGCTCTCCTCAATCCTGCTGGTGAGGGGAAAGGCTGCGGAACTGGTGTTGGCGGCAGGGTCTTGGGTTCTATGACCATGGGACCCTGTTTGCATATCAGCATCTGCTTGAGAGAGATGGCATCCACCTTGCTAAGCAGGGAAAAGCTATTTTTGCCAATAGGATGACAGATCTCATAAGGAGCTGTATTGGGTTTGCGTGGCAAGGTTTTGGTAGCAGGGGGGCTACAGGGGTGGCTTCTGTGAGAAGCTGCTAGAAGCTTCCCCTATGTCCGATAAAGTTAATGCCAGCGGGTTCCAGGACGGACCCGCCGCTGCCCAAGGCCAAGCCCATCAGTAACAGTGGTAGCGCCTCTGTGATAACATATTTAAGAAAGGGAAAAAAGTTACAGGGGAGTGGCAGTTGCAGCCAGAGAGAGCGGAGTGAGAATATGTGAGAGAAACAACTCCGCAGACACCAAGGTCAGGGAAGAAGGAGGGGGAGGAGGTGCTCCAGGCACCGGAGCAGAGAGAGATTCCCCTGCAGCCCGTGGTGAAGACCATGGTGAGGCAGGCTGTCCCCCTGCAGCCCATGGAGGTCCACGGTGGAGCAGATATCCACCTGCAGCCCGTGGAGGACCCCACGACGGAGCAGGTGGATGCCTGAAGGACGCTGGGACCCCGTGGGAAGCCCGTGCTGGAGCAGGCTCCTGGCAGGACCTACGGACCCGTGGCCCCGTGGAGAGAGGAGCCCATGCTGAAGCAGGTTTGCTGGCAGGACTTGTGACCCTGCGGGGGACCCACACTGGAGCAGTCTGTTCCTGAAGGACTGCACCCTGTGGATGGGACCCATGCTGGAGCAGTTCGTGAAGAACTGTAGCCCATGGGAAGGACTCACGTTGGAGAAGTTCGTGAAGGACTGTCTCCCATGAGAGGGACCCCATGGTGGAGCAGGGGAAGAGTGTGAGGAGTCCTCCCCCTGAGGAGGAAGGAGCAGCAGAAACAACGTGTGATGAACTGACCCAAACCCCCATTCCCCGTCCCCCTGCGCCGCTCAGGGGGAGGAGGTAGAGAAAATAAGGAGTAAAGTTAAGCCCGGGAAGAAGGGAGGGGTGGGGGAAGGTGTTTTTAAGATTTGGTTTTATTTCTCATTATCCTGCTCCGTTTTTGACTAGTAATAAATTAAACTAGTTTTTCCCCAAGTCGAGTCTGTTTTGCCCGTGACGGTAATTGGTGAAGTGATCTCCCTGTCCTTATCTCGACCCACGAGCCTTTCGTTTTATTTTCTCCCCCTGTCCAGTTGAGGAGGGGGAGTGATAGAGCGGCTTTGGTGGGCACCTGGCATTCAGCCAGGGTCAACCCACCACAGGAGGGCTTTAAACTAGGAATGACGGAGGAGGAAGAGGGTGACCATTAGTCCTGTGAGGCAGCAATGGACAGGATTGCTGAGCAGAGGGCATGGGGTGGTGTGACAGGAAGGGATCACAAAGTCAGCAAAATGAGGCTTGGGTGGGGTCACCTCCAGCACCTGCATGTGGCCAAGGAAGTGCCTAAAAGACACCATTGTGCACAAATCCCCCAAATTCTCTCTGGGAACTCAACATGCTGGGATGCCCCTCTTTAGTGCCTGTATACTAATGCATGCAATATGGGGAATAAACACAATGAGTTAGAGATCTGTGTGTAGCTGAAGAGCTATGATCTTTTGGGGATCAAGGAGATGTGGTGGGATGGCTCCCATGACTGGAATGTTGCAATGGAGGGATAAAGGTTCTTGGGGAAGGACAGGCTGGCAAGATGAGGAGGAAGAGTTGCCCTTTATGTGTGAGAGAAGCTAAAGTGCATGGAACTCTGCTTGGGGATGGAAGAGGAGCCAACTGAGAGCTTATGGGTTAGGATTAAAGAGAAGACAGGTAAAGGTGACATTATAGAGGGTGTCTATTATAGGCCACCTGACCATGAAGAACAAGTGGATGCGGCCCTCTACAGACAAATAGGAACAGCCTCATATCCACAGGCCCTGGTCCTCATGGGGGACTTCAGCCACCCTGATAGCTGTTGGAGGGACAACACAGCAGGGCATAAGTGATCCAGGAGGTTCCTGGAGTGCATTGATGTATTGGGTTTACATGGCAAGGTTTTGGTAGTGGGAGAGTGGGGGGATGGCTTCTGTGAGAAGACACCAGAAGCTGCCCCCGTGTCAGACAGAGTCAGTTCCAGACAGCTCCAAGACAGACCTGCTGCTGGCCAAAGCTGAGCCAATCAGTGACACTGGTGGCACCTCTGTGATAACATATTTAAGAAAATGAGAGGCAATATGCCCTGTTCACTGATGGGTCCTGTCGCATTGTGGGAAAGCATCGGAGGTGGAAGGCGGCTGTATGGAGTCCTATGCGACAAGTTGCAGAAACTGCTGAAGGAGAAGGTGAATCGAGTCAGTTTGCAGAGGTGAAAGCCATCCAGCTGGCTTTAGACATTGCTGAACGAGAAAAATGGCCAATGCTTTATCTCTATACTGACTCATGGATGGTGGCAAATAATGCTCTGTGGGGGTGGTTGCAGCAATGGAAGCAGAGTAACTGGCAACGCAGAGGTAAACCCATCTGGGCTGCCGCATTGTGGCAAGATATTGCTGCCTGGCTAGAGAACCTGGTTGTGAAAGTAGCTCTGCCAGCAAGCAGGTGTGCAAGAAGCTGGGAGGGAGCAGAGCCGGGGCAGCTGACCTGAACTAGCCAAAGGGGTATTCCATACCATGGAACATCATGCCCAGTATATAAACAGGGGGGAGTTGGCCGGGAGGGGCGGATCGTGGCTTGGGCATTGGTCAGCAACATCGGAAAGCAACAGCAGCTGGGAGAGAGAAGTGAGAATATGTGAGAGAAACAACTCTGCAGACACCAAGGTCAGGGAAGAAGGAGGGGGAGGAGGTGCTCTAGGTGCCAGAGCAGAGATTCCCCTGCAGCCCATGGTGAAGACCATGATGATGCAGGTTGTCCCCTTGCAGCCCATGGAGGACCATGGTGGAGCAGATAGATATCCACCCTGCAGCCCATGGAGAACCCCACACCAGAGCAGGTGGATGTGCCTGAAGGAAGCTGTGACCCTGTGAAGAGCCTGCACTAGAGCAGGTTCCTGGCAGGACCTGTGGCCCCATGGAGAGGATCCCACGCTAGAGGAGGTTTTCTGGCAGGACCTGTGGCCCTGCAGGGGACCCATGCTGGAGCAGTCCATTCCTGAAAGATGGCACCCCATGGAAAGAACCCATGCTGGAGCAGTTCTTGAAGAACTGTAGCCCATGGGAGGGACCCACGCTGGAGCAGGGGAAGAGTGTGAGGAGGAAGGAGTGGCAGAGACAAAGCGTTATGAACTGACCACAACCCTCATCCCCTATCCCTCTGTGGTGCTTGGGGGAGGGGAGGAGATAGAGAAGTCTGGAGTGAAGTTGAGCCCAGGAAGAAGGGAGGGGTGGGGGAAGGTGTTTTAAGATTTGTTCTTATTTCTCGTTATCCTACTCTGATTTGATTGGCAATAAATTAAATTCATTTCCCAAGTCGAGTCTGTTTTCATAGAATCATAGAATCATAGAATAGTTTGGGTTGGAAGGGACCTTTAAAGGTCATCTAGTCCAACATCCCTGCAATGAGCAGGGACATCTTCAACTAGATCAGGTTGCTCAGAGCCTCATCCAATCTGACCTTGAATGTTTCCAGGGATGGGGCATCTACCACCTCTCTGGGCCACCTGTTCCAGTGTTTCACCATCCTCATCATAAAAAGTTTCTTCCTTATATCTAGTCTGAATCTACCCTCTTTTAGTTTAAAACCATTACCCCTTGTCCTATCACAACAGGCCCTACTAAAAAGTTTGTCCCCATCTTTCTTATAAGCCCCCTTTAAGTATTGAAAGGCTACAATAAGGTCTCCCCAGAGCCTTCTCTTCTCCAGGGTCTTCTCCAACCCCAACTCTCTCAGCATTTCCTCATGGGAGAGGTGTTCCAGCCTTCTGATCATTTTTGTGGCCCTCCTCTGGACCCACTCCAACAGGTCCATGTCTTCCCTGTGCTGAGGACTCCAGAGCTGGATGCAGTACTCCAGGTGGGGTCTCACCAAAGCGGAGTAGAGGGGCAGAATCCCCTCCCTCGACCTGCTGGCCATGCTTCTTTTGATGCAGCCCAGGATATGGCTGGCTTTCTGGGCTGTGAGCGCACGTTGCCAGCTCATGTCCAGTTTTTCATCCACCAGTATCCCCAAGTCCTCCTCAGGGCTGCTCTCAATCCCTTCATCCCCCAGCCTGTATTGATACCAGGGGTTGCCCCGACCCAGGTGCAGGCCCTTGCACTTGGCCTTGTTGAACTTCATGAGGTTCACATGGGCCCACTTCTTGAGCTTGTCCAGGTCCCTCTGGATGGCATCCCGTCCCTCAGGCATGTCAGCTGCACCACTCAGCTTGGTGTCATCTGCAAACTTGCTGAGGGTGCACTCAGTCCCACTGTCTATGTCATTGATGAAGATATTAAACAGGACTGGTCCCAATACGGACCCCTGAGGGACACCACTCATCACTGATCTCCATCTGGACATTGAGCCATTGACCACTACCCTCTGGATGTGACCATCCAACCAATTCCTCATCCACTGAACAGTCCATCCATCAAATCCATATCTCTCCAATTTGGAGAGAAGGATGTTGTGGGGGACCGTGTCAAAGGCCTTACAGAAGTCCAGATAGACGACATCTGTAGCTCTTCTGTTTTGCCTGTGACAGTAATTGCTAAATCTCCCTGTCCTTATCTCGACCCACAAGCTTTTTGTCATATTTTCTCCCCCTGTCCTGTTGAGTAGAGGGAATGATAGAGCGGCTTGGTGGATACCTGGCAGCCAGCCAAAACCAACCCACCACAACTGATGATAACTTCCTCCTCCAAGTGATTGAGGAGCAAATGAGGAGAGGTGCTCTGCTGGACCTCATACTCACCAACAAGGAGGGTTTCGTTGGGGATGTGAAGGTCAAAGGCAATCTTGGCTGCAGTGACCATGAGATGGTGGGGTTCAGGATCCTGAGGGCAGGGAGAGGGGTGAAAAGCAGGCTCACAACCCTGGACTTCAGGAGAGCAGACTTTAGCCTCTTCAAAGATCTTATTGGTAGAGTAGAATGGAATAAAGCCCTGGAGGGAAGAGGGGCCCAAGAAAGCTAGTTGATATTCAAGGATCACGTTCTCCAAGCTCAAAAGAGGTCTATCCCAACAATTAAGAAGTCAGGCAAAAATTCCAGGAGGCCTGCATGGATGAACAAGGAGCTCCTGGCGAAGCTCAAACACAAAAAGGAAGCATAGAGAGGGTGGAAGCAGGGACAGGTAACCTCAGAGGAATACAGAGACATTGTCCGATCATCCAGGGATGAAGTCAAGAAAGTTAAAGCCCAAATGGAATTGAATTTGGCCAGAGATGTCAAAGACAACAAGAAAGGCTTCACTAATGTTACATGTCCTGATTACACAGGACATGGAAAAGGCAGAAGTACTGAATGCCGCCTTTGCCTCAGTCTTTACTAGCAAGAGTGTCCTTCAGGAATCCCAGGCCCCTTGGTGGAGCAAGGAAGATGTACCCTTGGTGGAAGAGGATCAGGTCAGGAAATACTTAAGCAAACTGGATGTACACAAGTCCATGAGCCCTGATGGGATGCACCCACGAGTGCTGAGGGAGATGGCTGATGTCATTGCAAGGCCACTCTTGATAATCTTTGATCAATCATGGCAACTGGGAGAAGTGTCTGAAGACTGGAGGAAAGCAAATGTCACTCCTATCTTCAAGAAGGGCAAGAAGGAGGACCCAGGGAACTACAGGCTGGTCAGCCTCACCTCGATCCCTTGGAAGGTGATGGAGCAGCTAATCCTGGAAACCATTTCTAGGCACATGAAGGACAAGAAGGCCATCAGGAGTAGTCAGCATGGATTCACCAAGGGGAAGTCATGCTTCACCAACTTGATAACCTTCTATGATGAAATGACTGTCCCTGTAGATGAGAGGAGAACAGTGGATATTGTCCACCTGGACTTCAGGAAGGCTTTTGACAGTGTCTCCCATAAGATCCTCATAGAGAAGCTGTTAATGTATGGGCTAGATAATCAGTGAGGTAGATCAAAAGCTGGCTGGACAATCAGGCCCAGAGGGTGGTGATCAGTGGAACAAAGTCTAGTTGGAGGCCAGTGACTAGCAGTATACCCCAGGGGTCAATACTGGGTCCAGTCCTGTTTAACATCTTCATTAATAATCTGGATGATAGGTCAAAGTGTACCCTCAGCAAATTTGCAGATGACACCAAACTGTGAGGAGTGACTGATAGGCCAGAAGGTCATGCTGCCATCTAGAGGGACCTCGATAGGTTGCAGAAATGGGCTGACAGGAACCTGAAGTTCAAGAAGTTCAACAAGGAGAAGTGCAAAGTCCTGCACCTGGGGAGGAACAACCCCAGGCACCAATACATGATGGGGGTCACCCAGCTGGAAAGCAGCTTGTCAGAAAAGGCCCTGGGGGTCCTGGTGGACACCAGGTTGAACATGAGCCAGCAATGTGCCCTTGCAGCAAAGAAGGCTAATGGTATCCTGGGCTGCATTAGGAGGAGTGTTGCCAGCAGGTCAAGGGAGGTGATCCTTCCCCTCTGCTCAGCACTGGTGAGGCCACACCTGGAGTCCTGTGTCCAGTTCTGGGCTCCCCAGTACAAGAGAGAGTCCAACGAAGAGCCATGAAGATGATGAAAGGACTGGAGCATCTCTCCTGTGAGGAAAGGCTGAGAGAACTGGGACTGTTTAGCCTGGTGTCGTGGTTTAACCCCAGCCGGCAGCTAAGCACCACGCAGCCGCTCGCTCACTGCCCCCCCACCCCTGGGATGGGGGAGAGAATCAGGAAAAAAAAACCTTGTGAGTTGAGATAAAGACAGTTTAATAGGACAGAAAGGAATGAAAAACAATGATAATGATAATAATAATATGACAATAGCAATACTAAAAGAATTAAACTATACAAAGCAAGTGGTGCACAATGCAATTGCTCACCACTCGTTGACCGATGCCCAGCTAGTTCCCGAGCCGTGATCCCCCCTCCCAGTTAACTCTCCCCAGTTTATATACTGGGCATGATGTCATATGGTATGGAATATCCCTTTGGCCAGTTTGGGTCAGCTGTCCTGATGGTGTCCCCTCCCAGCTTCTCGTGCCCCTCCAGCCTTCTTGCTGGCTGGGCACGAGAAGCTGAAAAATCCTTGACTTCTTAGTATAAACACTACTTAGCAACAACTAAAAACATCAGTGTGTTATCAACATTATTTTCCTACTAAATCCAAAACACAGCACTATACCAGCTCCTAGGAAGAAAATTAACTCTGTCCTAGCCGAAACCAGGACACCTGGAGAAGAGAAGGCTCAGGGGGGATCTCATACATGTGTATAAATACCTGAAGGGAGGGTGCAAAGACGACAGAGGCAGGCTCTTTTCAGTGGTGCCTAGTGACAGGACAAGAGGCAATGGGCACAAACTGAAACACAGGAGATTACGTCTGAATATCAGGAAGCACTTTTTTACTGTGAGGGTGACTGAGCACTGGAACAGGTTGCCCAGGGTGGTTGTGGAGTCTCCCTCCTTGTAGATATTAAAAAACTGTCTGGACATGGTCCTGGGCAGCCTGCTCTAGGTGGCCCTGCTTGAGCAGAGGGGGTTGGATCAGATGACCTCCAGAGGTGCCTTCCAACCTCAACCATACTGTGATTCTGTGGATACTCTCCATGGTCTGCAGTCTTTCAGGAATGTCTGTCTGCTCTGGTGTGGGTCTTCCACAGGCTGCAGTGAATATCTGCTCTGGTGCAGGTCTTCCACGGGCTGTAGGACCTATCTGTTCCACCACGGAGCATCTCCTCCTCCTCCTTCTCTGACATTGGTGTTCCTTCTGTTTTTCACTCTTTTTTTTACCTTGTCCTTTGCCTTTCTGGTGTTTTTATGCCCTTTCTTAAATGTTTTCACAGAGGCACCACAAACTTTGCTGATTGCCTAAGTTTTGGCCTGCAGTGGGTCTTTTGCTGAGCTGGCTATGTCCTGGCCTTTTCCCACAGAGGCCACCCCTGCAGCCCCCCACCAAGACCTTGCCATGTACACCCAATACATTCATCCTGAATAAAACTAGCATCGCTTGGTTAACAAGTATGTTAAACACACAAGATCTTAGCTTTTCTATACTAACAGAAAAAAAAAAAAATCCCCCAAAAGGTACAAAATAAGGCAGACATTAATGTTTAATACAGTACCACTAATGGTAGAAAGCTTTTATGTATGTTCAACTGAGGGCATGATAAATAAAAGTAATGAACAGAATGAAAAAGAGGGTGTGAAAAAGATCAAATGCATTGTTATTTCAGAACTTTTCAGTAAATTAAAGCTTTCCATTTCTAGAGGAGGATTAGTACAATATCCAGTTCTGATAAGGATCTGGAAACTCAGTTTGTGATCAAAGCCTTTCACCAAAACGAATGAATGCAATTCATATTGCTCCTTGTGCCCTTCAAGAAGTTAGTATGGGGCTGCTTTCTCTAGTTCAATTTCCTGCTCCTTTTAGCGATCATCTTGGGAATAGTCATGGGAACCCCTATCTGTAATTTGTTGTGTGGCATTAGAAGAAATTTTTACTTGAGCAAAAATAACGCCTTTCTCCCCTGCCCTTTCCCCCTGCTGAATTTTTCCGCTGTTTGTATGCGTGGGCTAGCCAGATATGCATTCAGACTGTGCTAATTTGATACCCTGAGCTCAAAACATCACAATGTCTATACGTAAATGGAGCTGGAGAGGCAGGGAGTGAGACAGGTGAATCTAAGCAGTATGTAGCAGATGGTAAAAATCATAAGCAAGTATCCTTCTGACTTTTAATGCAAATGGATGAAAAGAGCTGTCAGGTGTTACTGTGATTTGTTTTTAGTTGAAGGAGTGAGGAGACAATTTTATGTCTATGTTGACTGACAGCTGGCACCCCTCTGCCTCACTTCTTGTGCACATTCCTCTGAAAATAATTTAGATAACTTTAAAACATGTTTTTCCATGTTTGCAGTTGCAGGCAGTTCTGGATGTATCATTTGTCTTTACAAAACAGGGAGTTTGTTTTACAGTTGTGATAATTTGTGCCTTGACTGCATGTACTAGGTTTGGTTGTGATAGAGTATGGTGCTCCACAGCCCGTATGGTGCTATGTTTTAGATTTGTGACTAAAACAGTGTTGATAACACACCAATGTTTTAGCTATTGCTGAACAGTGCTTGTACAGCTTCAAGGCCTTCTCTGTTTCTCACTCTGCTTCCCCAGTGATTAGGCTAGGGGTGGGCAAGAGGTTGGGATGGGATACAGCTGGGACAGCTGACCCAAATTGACCAAAGAAATATTGTATGCCATATAATGTCAAGATCAACAATAAAAACCAGGAGGTAGTCTTTCCAAGGTAGCCATTGTTTGGAGACTGGCTGGGCATCGATCTGCTGGCGGGAGGTGGTGAGTGATTGCCTTTGCATTGCTTTTTTCCCCTCTTTTTTTCACTTCACTTATTAAACTGTCTTTATCTCAACCCATGAGTCTTTTCTTGCTTTTCCCTTCCAATTCTCTCCCCCATCCCGCTGGCACGGGGAGTGAGTGAGTGGCTGGTGGGTGCTTAGTTGCTGGTAAGGGTCAATCCACCACACTGCATAAAGAGGTTGGGGACTGTTTTATGAGTAAATCCTCCTGCCTGAATGCCCAACTATTTCATGTGATACCTTCTATGTTATGTCTTCATCAGAAAAGAATAGCAACCATAAATAATCATTGAAATGATCTGTCATGCTTGGACTAGCTTTTATCTAGGGCATAAAAAAATCACATGCCAAATATTGGCAAATCCTTACTCTAAAATAAGCAGAATGGAAATAAGCTTCTTACAACACATTGCATTGCAGTGGGTTTAAAATTGCACTGTCTGCAGAGATAAACACAACAGAAAGCACTTAACATAAAATGACTAGTTCAACTGGAAAAAAAACAGAGCTCTTTTGCAGAAAGGCTCCCTGTGGTATGAATACACTGAAATGTTACATCAGTATTTTTGAAACTTGGGAGCAGGGACAGAAAATTCTGGCCTGTGTCTGTATCGTTCTTTCCCCATCATGCCTGCTCACCCCTGGAGTGGTGGTCTCCTCTCCATCAGCCCCAAGAGGAGCCTCACCTTCGTTCTGAGCCCATGAGGGCAAGAGGACAGGCTGCGGGGCCATGCATTGCAGATTAGACAAGAGTGGGGAGAAATGGTAGGACAGGGGCTGCATCCTCTCCTACTCCTTATCTTCTCCTTTCCCCCCTCATGGTGCCAAATGAGAGAAATAGATGGCATGGGGTCAATAATGTTGACAGGCTCCCTCTGAGGGCACATCAGCATTAAGACTTGGGCAGCAGGGTGCACGTGTCAGGGGTAATATCTCAGTGGTGAAGAGATGTGCATGAGGCCTGGGAGAGTGATGGGAAAGCCTTGGTGGTCCCTGGAGCAGCTCTGCTCTGGGGACAGGCACCCAGCAAAGCGCTGAGAGGGGGAAGGAAGCCCTTGCTGGAAGCAGGATTTGGGGAGGGTGGAAGAAGCCAGGTCCACGCTTGCTGGAGCTGGAGGTACAAGATTTGGTGAGGCAAGGAGGGGAATAGACAGTGCAAACCTTTATATTTGAAGGGGGGTCTGGAGGGCTAGGGGGTTGGGAGGCATATGTATGTGGAGGCAGGACTGTTATAGAAAAAGAGGCATGGAAATGATCCAGGGAGTTTGAGACCATCTTCCTTCTGTAATTGTGTGGCAGTCGCACACATTGTAAGTAGAATAGGTACCACTGCTATACAAGATAAGTGGTGACAGGTAACCTGCCCCCAGCTTCCGGCAGAAGGCCCGCCCCACTCCCAGCAGCCTCATGGGCCATTTGCCTAGGAAGTCACTCCCCTCTTCTGGTCACTTGGTCTGTTGTGATTGGCTAGAAGGACCAGCCACCCCTACCAGTTTACCTGGAAGTACATCAGACCTGGAAGACCCTTCCCCTACATACACAAGGGGCTCTTTATGGCTCTTTATGGCAGAGCGACACCATTTTATGGCAGGGAGCTGCCATTTTGTTAAACATCATAACCCATGTGTTTTCACACTGTATGTGATTAGTTGACAGCCATTTCCTGACACCATCATACCCACACGTTCTCAGGCAGCCCTGTGATTGGCTGCCTGCTTCCTTTGGACCAGGACATGCTCAGATATAAAAATATATACATTTATATACAATAAATACATATATAAAGGAGTGTACAAATATGTATAAATATGTATTTTATTTGTACACAGATACACTATTTTATATATATTTTTATATATATTTAGAAAGCTATAGAAATTAAATATATATAGCCATAAAAGCATACATATAAAATGGATAAAACATTCTTTAATAAGAGCCAATGGAATGAATAATTAAAGTTTAAAAGTGAATAGAAAGTAATTAAACAAAAGTAAAAGACAAGGTTGGGGGTGCCGCAATTTACAAGGCTGCAGAATAAGCCCTGAGATGTATGGGGTGGGAGGAAACTTCAAGAGGGTGGATCCTGTCACGTGCAAAGAGATCAATCCTGTGAGCTGGACTGAAAGATCCCAACATCTGGGCCCAGCCCAAGAGGATGGCCATGCAGGGTTACTGGGGCAGTGGAGGGGGAGGTGCTGATCTCCTCTCTCTGGTGACCAGCGATAGGACACGAGGAAATGGAATGGAGCTGCATCAGGGGAAGTTCAGATTTGACATTAGGAAAAGGTTCTTCACTGAGAGCGTGGTTGGTCACTGGAACAGGCTCCCCAGGGAAGCGGTCACGGCACCAAGCCTGTCAGAGTTCAAGGAGCGTCTGGATGATGCTCTTAGTCATACGGTTTAGTTTTAGGTAGTCCTGCGAGGAGCAGGGAGTTGGACTCGATGATCCTTATGGGTCCCTTGCAACTTGAGATATTCTATGATGCTATGATTCTTTGCACAGTGCTGCAAGACACAGGGAATGCTATCTGCAAAAATGGAAATCTAAAACAAAATGCCAACCTTAGAAGAACAGGTGCATGGGGACAATAAGGAAAAGACTCTAAGGGGTTCCCAAAAAGACCACATGAACCAGAAGAATCAGTCATACCCACGTGTTCTCAGGCAGACGTGATTGGCTGGCAGGACTAGCCACCAGTCCCATTGTACCCAGAAGCACGTCAGACAAGGAAGACCCCCGTCATTACGTGCATGGAGGTCACCACTTCTGACAGCGTTATTCCCCACATGTTTTCATACTGTGCTATGATTGGCTGACAGCCATTTCTTAACACTGTCATACCCATGTGTTCTCAGGCAGTACTGTGATTGGTTGCCTGCCTCCTTTGGACCAGGAAGCAGCTCTGTGATTAGCTGCCCACCTCCTTTGGACCAGGAAGTGCTCAGATATAAAAATATATACATTTATATACAATATATACAATTTATCCATATATAGAAGTATATATAAAGAAGTGTACTATGTATAAATATATTTTTATTAATTTATACATAGATACACTATTTTATATATACTTCCATATATATGTATGTATGTGTGTATATTTTTATATAGATATGTGCATTTATAAAGCTATAGAAATTAAATACATGTAGCCATAAAAACATAGATTTAAAATGGATAAAACATTATTTAATAAGTGCTAATGGAATGAATAATTAAAGTTTAAATGTGAATAGAAAGGAATTAAAAGTAAAAAGTCGGGTCAGGGGCCCCCACTTTAAGGGCTGCAGATCAAGCCCTGGCATGTCTTGGGGGTGGTAGGGGAATTCAAGAGGGCATAGGGATGCCGAAAGGGGACATGGACAAGCTGGAACATGCCCAAGGGCTATGGACCCCTCCTAGGAGGCCCACCAAAGGGCCCCTGGCAAAAACCCTCTCACATGCAAACAAGAGACCAATCTTGTGAGCTGGAATGAGAGGCCCCTGCACCTGGGCCTGGCCCAACAGGATGACAGGATTACTGGGGAAGACTTTGGGCTTTGCATGGTGCTGCAAGACACAGGAAATGCCGTCTGCAAAAATGGAAAATCAGAACAAAATGCTAACTTCAGAAGAAAATGTGCATAAGGGCAACAAGGAAAAGACCCAAAGGGGATCCCCAAAAAGGCAATGCAAACCAGAACTGGCCAATGGGTCTGTGAACCACAAACTAGATTTTGAGGTGTCACACAGAGAGAGCAGGTGATGGTGGGGGAGCTCTCTTTCCCCATGGTTGTGAAGGATCTACCTGTAGGATCATTGTGAGGTGCAGGCTGGTGCTATATGTGTTTCCTTGTCCTTAAGTCAATGCTGCAAACAAGAGGCACAGGACCAAGCATGCAATCAAGACTGTCCTGTTAGACTGAAATGATTGATTACTGCAAAAGCTGCAAGACCCAGGCTTTGGGACACAGACTGCAGCCCCATGCTCTTAGAGACCAGACCTACTGCAGAAAAAGCAAGCGGATCAGTAAGCGCAATGAGGGTGTTTCAGAGATGAAAGACCATGTTTATTATCTGGTACAGAAGAGTAGCTGTATGATGGTGATAAACGGGCTGGTGGTGGTGCTATGACAGAGACTGTTGGAAGTCAGGTGGGTGATCATACAAGTGCTAGCTGTGCTGATAAGGCTATGGCTACTTTTCACAGGACATTGAAGCAAAACACACAGTTATAAACAAGGCCATTAATTAGTACAGCTAACTAAGCCATTTTTTTGGGAGTGCAACAGTAATCAAATAGTTTTAGCACACAAAGACCATGTTTATTCTTGGGCAGAGAGGATTAGCAGGCAGGATGGTGGTGATAAAAGGGTTGGTGGGGCTGTTAGTTCTGAGGCCTTGACTCACAGGCTAGTAAAACAGAAAAAACTGTTACAACTAAGACTGCTAATAAGGAAAGCTAAATTAATTTTGCCTTGCAGCAAGCGTCTTACTGGCAAGGGGTTACAGGGACCACAAGGGCCCTTATATGCAAACTGTTTTTATGAACATGGTGAGCCAGTGATCAGGTCTCCCACGAGGGTAGATGACCCCCTGGAAGGGACTTCCCGGTTACTACAGCCCCCTGCAGAGCAGGTTCCTATTTCTTGGATGGCTATGCAGTCATTGATGGGGTGCCGACAGCTTTTGAATTTAATGGATGCTTTTTCTATGGCTGTATCGAATGCTACCATGAAAATAACTGGAATCCTTTGATGGGGGCCACCTTTGGATATTTGTATTACACAGCACAACAAAAGATGGACCACCTAAAGAGAGCGGGTTTTAACATCAGCTCTCTATGGGAGCATGTTGCCGTGAAAGGCTGAAATCAAAGACTCAATAGTCTAGGGACTATTAAGTAGGTATTCTTTATTGCAGAGCTGGACACACAGGGGATATCTCCTCCTATTGTGTGTGTCCGGTCAGGTTAATTGCATAGTTTATATACAAGCTTATACATACATATTCATCAGATTTCTGGGAACTCATTATCATATGCAAATGTCTCTTGCACATGTCTGTTTATGTCTCCGGGTGGTCATCAGGGGTGTCTGGATGAAGGATATACTCTTCCTCACTGTGTCCGCTGGCTGACCTCTGTTTTTGCGCATACTCAGTTCTGAGATCATGTATATCATGTCCTTCAAGGGTAGTCTGTTTTGGTTGAGGCGCTTGTTTTAAAATTTCTTTATCGTTATGGTTTCGCGCAACTGTTTTCTCTAAGGTCGAACTGTCCTAGTGACATTCTTTAGGAGCCTCTTATCTTAGAGCCTTCCTGACTTCCCCAAAACAGTAAAAATCCAATTTGGTCCAGCCACAACAATTCTAGTAAGTGGAAAATTCCACATTTACAGGCATCAATCCCTCCCCATTACAATATCTTGTTGTTATGTCTTAATGATCATTACACTTACATGCAAAACCACGGTAAAATGCCTGTAAAGTGGTATATATTGTATCATGCAACAGGTTACAATAATTAGTTAGTTACAGTATTGAATTGTCATGTATTACTCTCAAATTTCTTCAGACCTAGAGAAGGTATCCTTAATTATTTCATGTTTACTAAATTTATAATAGCGCATCCTTTTCAAGGGTCCGAGTGAAATATTTTCCTGTTTCCACTTGATGTCTAACCTTGTTTGTTTTCCAATCACTGTACGTCTCAGCTGAATTCCAGCAACGCCAAAGAAAACATTTGAGAAATATACAAACAAATATTCCTAAAACCATCAGAGCAATCAATCCAACGAATAATTGTTTCAACCATCCTAAATTGGGAAGCCAAGAGGTTAATTTATCCCAAAAATCTCGAAACCCCAAAGAAGTATCAGCCAAAGATATTTCATGGAATACTTGTGTTTTCTCCCAGAGTGTATTCAAATCTGCTTCTATCTGATTATCTTTATTGATATATGCACAGCAACTGGTATTAATGATCATACATACCCCTCCTTCCTTGGCAGTCAATAAATCTAATGCCATTCGATTTTGTAACATGACTTTATTAAGGGATGATACTTCTGTCTGTAAATTTTTCATATCTATTGTTAGACTCTCCGTCTTCTCTAAAACTGCAGAAATATTTACTATGGCCTTTTCTAGCTCACTTACTTACTCCCAGCCACGGTAAGAACCATCTGACAAAGCTATGAAATTTTGTTCCTCTAATTACAAGTGGGTTATCTTCTCGTTTAGCCCGTTTCCATGATGTTCTCAGTATGCCTCTAGGTATTTGGGACTGGTTATATATTTGGTCCTGACTAACTAGATGACCTATGGTACACATTCCCTTCCATCCTGCAGGGAGTCGTTTTCTGCTAACACCGTCGCCACATAGCCACCAATACCCATCGGGTAGTTTGCAGGGCCCGTCAGTGGCCATGAGGTTAGCTCCATAAAATGATCCGTGGTTTACCCAGCCAGTTGATACATTCCTAAAATAATCCCAGTTCGAGGAGCTATAGGTTTCTAATTGAGTTCTATTACAAAAATCAATATATGTCACATTTATCCCTATCAAATCCCAGGTCCCTACTTCCACCGTGGTTTTATTGATTCAATAATCATTCCACCCATCCCTGCAGGTACAATTTTTGTGTGTATAGTGGGGAGGCGGCACGAACAAGTGTTGGATCTTGCCTTCCATAGGCAACTATTATTGCTAACCAGAATCTGGGTGTTATTATCTAGTATTTGTAGGTCAAATCTCAATCCAGTCTCATAACTTGAATTGTCGTAGTCACAGTATCCCCCATCTGGTCTTTTCCAAAATTCAGGCCAAGTATTATTGCTTCTTGACATATTTTCGCTATCTGTTGTTTTACCGTGTGGTTCATTTTTTCTACTTGCCCACTGGCTTGTGGTCTGTAGGGTGTATGTAATTGCCAATCGATTCCTAATAGTTTGCTGACCTGTTGCACTACTTCTGCACAAAAATGTGTTCCCCTGTCTGATGAAATGATTATTGGTACCCCAAATCGAGGTATTATTTCATTTAATAATACCTTAGTTACCTCTCTTGCTTTGTTAGTCCTACAAGAAAACGCTTCTGGCCATCCTGAAAAGGTGTCTGTAAATACCAATAAATACCTGTACCCTCCTTGTCTTGGAAGTTCAGAGAAATCAATTTGCCAATGGTCTCCCGGTACACTTCCTTTCCCAATACTTCCTAATTGTACCCGGTTACCTGTATTGGGGTTATTTTTTAAACATATTTCACATTGCTGGTCACCTACCGGACTGTAGTATACAAATTTTTCCCTATTAACTTCTGATTTAAAATTTATACAGGGAGTCCGCTCCTCAATGTGTCCTATTGTGTTCTTCTTTAACTACTCCCCATATTTGTTTGGCAGGAATTATTATTCTGCCATCACTCGAGTGGACCCATCCTCTGGAGGGAACCTGCCCTCCTATTTTCTCTATCAGTTCTTTATCAGCCTTAGAATATTCAATATTTTCTTGGTCATCTAGGTTCCTACTTCTATTATCTGGAATTAAGGTTAAAATCTTTTGCATTCTCTCTGCTGCCTGTTTAGCCTCATAATCGGCCAACCTATTACCTTTTTCCTGGTCAGTGTTACCCTTCAGGTGTCCTCGGCAGTGCATGATGGCAACTTTGGCTGGTAGTCGGACTGCTTCTAACAGACGAAGGATTTCCTCAGCATACTTAATCTGTTTCTTTTGTGCAGTTAATAGTCCTCGTTCCTTCCAAATTATTCCATGAGCGTGGACAACTCCAAAAGCATATTTGGAATCTGTCCATATATTTATCTTTTTCCCTTTTGCTAACTCCAGGGCCCTAGTCAGGGCAATAATTTCAGCCTCATCAGAGCTGATGTTCCAGCAGGTAGTGATTAAGATTCAATTACTTTGTTTACTGTTGTCACCGCGTATCCGGCCTTTCAAATACCTTGTCAGATGAAGCTACTTCCATCCGTGAATCAGGAGTCCTGTGCATTTTCCAGGGGTTCTTCTTTCAAATCTGGTCTGCTGGAGTACACAGTCTCTATGGTTTCTAAGCAATCATGTGTCAACGGTTCAGAAGTCACCCCACTGAGAAAAGAAGCTGGGTTCATAACATTAGTTACTTCAATATTAACATCATCCGGTTCAATCAGAATAGCCTGATATTGCAAAAATCAGGACAGGGAAAGCCAGTAATTCCCTTTCTGTTCCAGTACAGCTGATACTGTGTGCGAAACCAGCACTGTGATCTTTTGGCCCAAGGTAAATTTTCAGGCTTCCTGAATATTCAAGACCACAGCCGCCACAGCTCCCAGACATCCTGGCCATCCTTTGCTTACTTCGTCAAGCTGTTTAGAAAAATAGGCCACAGCTCTTTTGTAGGGTCCTAGTTGTTGAGCCAGGACTCCCAGAGCTATACCTTGTCTTTCATGGGAGAACAGCCAGAAGGGTTTAGTAACGTCAGGTAGACCCAGGGCCGGGGCCTTCATTAGTTCTTTCTTAAGTGTCTCAAATGCATTTTGAGCTTCTTTAGACCAAATCAATCGAGTGGGGTTATTTTTCAAAAGCTCATACAAAGGTTTTACTATTATTCCGTAATTATAAATCCATAACCGGCACCAACCTGTCATTCCCAGAAAAGTCCTGAGTTCTTTTACCGTCTGAGGGAGGGGAGTCCTGCAGATGGCCTCTTTTCGTTCTGTTCCTAATTCTCTTTGTCCTCCAGATAGTTCGTATCCAAGGTAGGTTACCCGTTGCCGCACCATCTGAGCTTTCTGTTGAGAGACTCGATACCCATTTAGTCCCCAAAAGTTCAACAAGCTGATAGTCCACTGTATACAGTCAGGTTTTGTTTCAGTTGCTATTAATAAGTCATCCACATACTGTAAAAGGATTCCATCTCCGGAGGGAGGATCCCATGTTTCAAGTTCTCGTGCTAATTGATTTCCAAAGATTGTTGGACTATTCTTAAAACCTTGGGGTAACACTGTCCAGGTAAGCTGGGTTTTCCTACCAGCGGTAGGACTTTCCCATTCAAATGCCAATAAGTTTTGACTTTTTTTTGGCTAAAGGCAAACAGAAGAATGCATCTTTCAAATCTAATACCGTAAACCATACTTGATTATCTCGTAATTTACTAAGTAAAGTATAAGGATTGACTACCACAGGGTGTAGGTCCTTAACAATTTTATTGACTTCTCTTAAATCCTGTACCTGATAAGTTCCGTCCGGCTTTTCACCGGTAATATGGGGGTATTATATTCTGATTCACATTCCACTAATAGTCCATGCTGTAAAAAGTTATTAATTGGTCCTTCTATTCCTTTCTGATCTTCTAACCTCAAGGGATATTGCCTTTGTCGCACTGAGCTTACCCCTTCTTTAAGTTCTACTACTATGGGAATGGCATGCTTTGCTCTTCCTGGGATTCCTGTAGCCCATACTCCTGGATATACCTGATTAGTAATCTCTTCCCTTTCTGGTGTAGATGTGGCTGACCATTCAGGGTCCATTAGGGCTAAACTTAGAATTTCAATCAATTGGTTTTCTTTCACCTTTAATTCCATGATTCCTTGTTTAAAAACTATTTCTGCTTCCAATCGTTCCAATAGGTCTCTACCCAACAGTGGTTTTGGGGAATTTGGTAAGTATAAAAATCGATGTATACCAACCTGTTTTCCTAATTTAAAATTGAGGGGTTTTAGAAAGAACGCCTTTTCCTGTTGGCCAGTAGCTCCCACTACAGTCACAAAGTCTTTACTCACAGGTACCAATTCTTGATTCAAAACAGAGAAAGAGGCTCCCGTGTCTACTAAGAATTCTACTTCTCTCTCCTGTCTCCCTAGCCTTATCTTAACCAGTGGATCTGCTAGGGTAGATTCCCCAGGTCCTCGTCAATTAGCCCCTGCTTCAACTATCAAGGTTTGCGAGGTTCCTTTAAGTTTTGGACATTCGTTCTTCCAATGTCCTTCCTCTCGACAATACACACATTGATTTTTTTCTCACTACATTCCCCAGTCCTCTTCCTCGTCCTCTAAATCCTCTTTTATGTATCATTCCTCTCTGTTCCAGAGCTACCACCGTAGCTGTTGCCATTACTTTTGTCAATTTTTCCCTATCCACATCCTCCCGATTCCTAAAAACTCTCCATGCCTCCTCAAGCAATTTCTCTAAGTTTCTTATTTCCGGTTCTTTTAGTTTCTGTAACTTCTTTCTTATATCCGTAGATGATTGTCCCAAAAATAAAGAGACAAGCTGTTGCTGTCCCACATCCGAGGAGGGATCTAGGGTAGTATATTTTCTCATAGCATTTCTTAATTGATCCAAAAATTCAGTAGGGGTCTCTCTTTGCCCCTGCTTGATAGCATATAATGCTGACCAATTTACAGCTTTTGGAATCGCATTCTCTAATCCCAGTTTTATCCATTCTCGATATCTTCTTAATAATCTATATTCACGCCCGTCATTGGGGTCCCAATGTGGGTCGGACAGGGGAATGTAATCATCCACATTCCCTTGTAAGGTTCCCCCAGTAATTTGGGCCTGCACATGAGTTTGTGCAGTTTTTAATACTAATTGCTTTTCTGTTTCCGTCATTTCCCCTAGAATCAAATCTACATCTGTCCAATCGGGATCCTGGTTCTTTACTATTAATTCAAATCGTTTTGCCACCCTAGAGGGGTCGTCTCGGTATCCCTTAGCTACCTCTTTCCAAGCATCTAAATCGGCAGTGGAGAAGGGAACTTTTACTCTAGCTGGGCCTCCCACCCCCATTACCTCCCGCAATGGGGCCAGGAGTTGAGGAGCTTTCTGAGTCTTACTCCGAGTCCGTGCAGTAACCAGAGTAAAATTACTTGCCGCTCCTTCCTCCTCACTACTATTATCTGTTTCGGATGGTAATGGCGGAAGCGGAGGAGGCAGGTTCTGTAATGAAGGGGGTAATCCCAAGTCTTCAGGCTGATCCTCTACCTCCTCTCTTTTCTTTCTGGGGTCTTTCACTTTTAAACACCTCTGTCCAATACTACACGCTGAGCAGCACCTCCTCATTTTCCCTTGTTCCTTTTCCTCACTTCTCTTTTCCTTTTCTAAGGATAAAACTAGGGGATCTTGTGGTGGGATATTAATACCACAATCCTTCTGCCACTCCGGATGATTCCGCAAAGTGAAAAACATATCTGCTTATATAGCCTCATCCCATTTTCCTTCTCTCCGTAAAAACAACATTAACTGTAATATAGTATTATAATTCAAAGATCCAGTGGCCACCACTGGTTACAATATTTGATCAATGTTTTCTTATTCACACTCCCACTTGGTGGTTCCCCCTATATCTTTCCAATGTGCTAGGATGCATCCTAGGGGGCTTTTCCTTACAATACCACCACTTTGCTGTCCCCCCATTCTACCTTACTGATTCTGTACTTCCGTTATTCTCCCACAGATTACTTTAATAACCTCAGCCTGTCGCTCCTTTTCGTCCCACTCCGACCACGTTCCACAAATGTCACAATTAATATCCCATCCAAATTTTACCCACAAATTCTGATCACAAATAAAACAATTCACAAGAAAAAAAATTCACATTCATTTTCATGGTGAAATGCACAGTTCTCCAGGTTTTTCACACTCACTTTGCAACCGTACCGTACCTCAATCACTCATTCACTCACCAGTCACATCAGAGTTAACTCAGCTCAGCTCATTCATACTCAATTACCAATTTTACAATGTCTGACGGGTATGTTCAAATTCAATATCAATAAGCCAATATCCGAGTTCAGTACCAATAAATCTGTATTGCCAAAAGTACAAAACTTATGCGGGTTACATAAGTGCACCAATACCGAAAGTACGTTATTGCAAAAGTACAAAGCTTAACCCGTGCCTGTACCAACGTACCAAAATACCAAATGTATACCCTCAGGCACTAGTAGCCTGGTATACGGTGCTCAGCGTAGGATGTCTCCTACGACTTATGAGAACCTTCCAAATGACCGGTCCCAAATTCCAAAACAGATAACCAAAAGATTTAAAGAATACCTTTACTCCTTTAGATGTTAGATGGTCCTTGTCTGCTCCCGCAGTGATCCGATTGAGGCGAGGAGTCCCTCTGGGAAATCCCGGGGGTACCCTAGGGAGTCCTGTTCTCAGCGGGTCCTGCAGCCGAGCAGAGCAGGTCCCATCTGGGTCGCCAGAACTGTTGCCGTGAAAGGCTGAAATCAAAGACTCAATAGTCTAGGGACTATTAAGTAGGTATTCTTTATTGCAGCGCTGGACACACAGGGGATATCTCCTCCTATTGTGTGTGTCCGGTCAGGTTAATTGCATAGTTTATATACAAGCTGTCGTGGTTTAACCCCAGTCAGCAACTCAGCACCACGCAGCCGCTTCCCCCTCCCCCTCCCAGTGGGGTGAGGAGGAGGAAAGCAAAGGAAAAAAAAAGTAAAACTCGTGGGTTGAGATAAGAACAGTTTAATAACTAAAGTAAAATATAATACTAACAATAGTAATAATGAAATATAATAATAATAATAGTAATGAAAAGGAATATAACAAAAAAAGGAGGGGGGGGAAGGAAAAAACCGGTGATGCACAATGCAATTGCTCACCACCTGCTGACCGATGCCCAGTTAGTTCCCGAGCCGCGATCCGCGCCTCCCGGCCAACTCCCCCCTGTTTATATACTGGGCATGACATTCCATGGTATGGAATACCCCTTTGGCTAGTTCAGGTCAGCTGCCCTGGCTATGCTCCCTCCCAGCTTCTTGCACACCTGCTTGCTGGCAGAGCATGGGAAACTGAAAAGTCCTTGGCTTAAGATAAGTGCTACTTAGCAACAACTAAAACATCAGAGTGTTATCAACATCATTCTCACACTAAATCCAAAACCCAGCACTGTACCAGCTACTAAAAAGAAAGTTAACTCTATCCCAGCCGAAACCAGGACACAAGCTTATACATACATATTCATCAGATTTCTGGGAACTCATTATCATATGCAAATGTCTCTTGCACATGTCTGTTTATGTCTCTGGGTGGTCATCAGGGGTGTCTGGATGAAGGATATACTCTTCCTCACTGTGTCCGCTGGCTGACCTCTGTTTTTGCGCATACTCAGTTCTGAGATCATGTATATCGTGTCCTTCAAGGGTAGTCTGTTTTGGTTGAGGCGCTTGTTTTAAAATTTCTTTATCGTTATGGTTTCGCGCAACTGTTTTCTCTAAGGTCGAACTGTCCTAGTGACATTCTTTAGGAGCCTCTTATCTTAGAGCCTTCCTGACTTCCCCAAAACAGTAAAAATCCAATTTGGTCCAGCCACAACAATTCTAGTAAGTGGAAAATTCCACATTTACAGGCATCACTTTATAGGGAAGTTTTCAAGTTTGAGGGATTTATCTCCCTCTGTCATGAGCGTGCATACCCTGGGTGATTGCATTAGAGCAATTTGCTTCATCATGTGCCAAACCTTAAAATACAGTATGATTATAAGCAGTAAACATAAACATGTTAGTGATAACAAGATCACAACAGGGTGTAGCATGAGATTAAGAATGCCTGTTGCCTTGGGTGACCATCCGAGGAGGGCTTCCCACCACCTATGTTCTCCATCTTTCTTCACCCGGTCCAAAACATGATGTATCTCTTCTGTGTCATGGTGAACGGTGATTAAAGTCCTTTGTCCCTCTTCTCAGGCACATTCCAGCAACCGGTGTAGATCATTATGTTGTAAAAATTTTTTCACCAGCGTGAGATCCATCCCAATGGAAGTAAGCAATAGATCTTTAACTAAAGTATAATTGGATTGTATTAGCTGATAAGTCGTAACCGGAGCTGAATAGTTGAAATCATATCCTATAATGTTAGTAAAGATACAAATGCAAGTATTTGAGTGATTATTTATCCCGACTGTAATATTATCTACAACTATAAAATTACATAGAGTTCTTATACACACACATCCTTTCCCAATATATATAAGCACACTTCCAGGGATTTCTTTTGGATGTATCTCAAAGTGACAAACATTTTGCTCAGTGTCAAGACAAATGTCTTGAGCTTTGATGGTATTACTTTTGCAAATAAATCCCTGTTGTCCCCGTACCACACATGCATCAACTTCAGCAGTCTGCCATCTGTTATTGTCTCGTTGGGCCCATACTCTGTGCTCTAATGGATAGAGTACAGTCCTGTTGTGATTTAATCCTAACGTGATGATCGGGTAGGTGGTTTTTACCGATGCATTCTGTATGGTTATGACAAAGGCCGTGGCTTTGTTATCGATAGGATTGTGAGTGAAATTGCCCAGATACCACCATGATTGGAATTCTCTTTCAAATTCGGTTGCATTTTCCCAGATTATTTCCTGAATTTCAGTAGGTAAGGTGCCATCTTCACCTTCTCTTACAATTGCTGCTATTGTATATTGCACCCATGGTTGAGCTTGGATACAACTAAGAGCTAGAGAAATATTATTTGGGGCTATACCAAGTGCATCTATGATTATTGGTGGTCCTTTTCATTAACCCTTTCCCGCTGAGGCAATATATCAGATAACAGCCATTGATGAGTTCCTAAAGCTGACAGGGAGGATCGCAAAGGATGTTCTAATTTTTTTAGCTCATGTGTGGCTGTACTGAGTTTGTCTGCAAGTACTTCAGCATCTATGCTGTTTAAGACTCCCAATCCTGTCCCTAGGATACCAGTTACATCTCTTTTTACTTGATTTGTAAGGGTAAGAGACTGCCCATGTAACCATGCTAACCATCCTGTATAGGACGTACTTATGAATGGTGAACAGGCTGGTTTAACTGCAGAGATATTAATCTGCATTGATAGTTCTACCCGTTTGAGGGACCATGATGGATTAAACAAGAGTCGTTGTTGTCCAACCCTTTTAATGACATATGGCCCAACTCTAGTTATCTGGGGGGTTATTTCCTTTAGTAATATCCTAATTACTTCCCTAGCCCCATTGTTGCGACAAGGGAAAGTGTCAGGCCATCCAGAAAATGTATCCACTAGAACAAGTAGATACTTACGTTGTCCACATTTTGGTAATTCAGAGAAATCTATTTGCCAGTATTCCCCAGGGGTTATTCCTCTTTTTACGTCACCTGCTGGTGGCTTTCTTTGTATTTTGGGATTATTTACACAAGTTTCATCTCTTTACTATTATATCTGCATTTGTCTGCATTTTTGGCCCTACAGAGTATCTCTTAACGCTGCTTATCATAGCATTGGCTCCCATGTGAGTTTCTTCATGTAGTTTCTTGAGGAGAGCTTCCATCATTTTCTTTTAATTTCATCAAAACTACTCCGACACTCTGGAGTCTATTCTAACAACTTCCCATGAGGCCCTTTGTGGCTGCGTATAAGGGTTTGGTTGTAAGTCTGAAATTGGGGATCCATATCCAGCAGAATCTGGCTATTCCCAGAAAGTTTAGCAGGCTTACTGTGGCTTCCGTACAAGTCTGTTCTGTATCTGCTCCAATTAAGATATCATCCACATACTGTAAGAGAGTAACATTATCATTATTAGTTTGCCATTGTTCTAATTCTTTGGCCAGTACTTCACCGAACAAAGTGGGACTATTTTTAAATCCCTGGGGAAGAACAGTCCAACACAGTTGTCCTTTCCTTCCAGTAGTCGGATTCTCCCATTCAAAAGCAAAGAGTGTTTGACTCTGTTCATTCACTGGAATGCAGAAGGCGGCATCTTTTAGGTCCAACACTGTAAAACAGGCATTGTTTTCAGGTACAGACGCTAACAAAGTATAAGGGTTAGACACCGTAGGATGTATGTCTTTGGTTATCCGATTTATAGCCCTCAAGTCCTGCACTAATCGGTAATCCTGGGAGTGAGGCTTTCTCACCAGTAAAATCGGTGTATTGTATTCAGATTGACATTCTCTGAGCAGTCCATATTGAATAGAGGTATTTATTAGGGCTTCGAGGCCCTTGCGAGCTTCCAGCCTAATAGGATGTTGATGCACCCTTACTGGTTTGGCCCCCTCTTTTAGTTCTACTTTAATCAGACTCACTTTTTTGCTTTACCTGGGTTTTTTGAAGCCGATACCAGGGGAATTACCACATTTAATACAGCATCTGGAATATTCTCTTCAATTTCTTCCGATGTTTCATCTGTCAGCGAGCAGATCTGAGCTCTCCAGGCAGTTTCAGGCAGGATATGGAGCTGTACAGCATTCTCAGAAAAGGTTACTTGTGCATTTAGTTTGCATAATATATCTCATCCCAACAAAGGTAGGGGGCATTCTGGCATGTATAGAAACTCATGAATTGATTTAGCTCCCCCAATTGTGCATTCCATTGGTTGTAAAAATGGCCTTAATGTTCTTTTTCCTGTTGCCCCAACAATAGGTATAGTTAATTTACTTAGAGGTCCTTTACAACTGGTGACTACTGAATGAGTAGCCCCACTGTCAATTAAAAAATCTATGGTCTCGTTCCCCAGCTTAACTGGAACCAGGGGATCAGCTGGGGAGATTTTAATGTTCTCCCCTGGTCCCCTTCATTCATTGTCTGAATCTTCTAACATAATAAGATTAGCATTTTCTGCATGATCCCGTTCCTTTGGCCCCTTTCGTTTCAGGCATTCATTCTTCCAGTGTCCCTCCTGTTTACAGATCGCACACTGATTTAGCCCTAAAGGGGTTCAGTTTTGTGGACCTCTTCCCTGCATTATTCCACTGCATCCTCCTCTTCCTTTACCTCTTCCTCTACCCTTCCTTCTGATATCATTTCCATTTATTGCTGCTGCCAGCAAAGATGCTTGCAACTTCATTCTGTTCTGTTTTTCTTTTCTTTCTTTCTCATCTCGATTGTTATAAACCTTATACACTATCTCTATCAATTGTGAGATTGACATTCCCCCAGCTCCATCAACTTTCTGCAACTCTCTCCTTATATCCTGAGTCGACTACCCAATAAACAACATATATTGAACATCCTCTGATTTGCCTCATCATCCGGATTCAAGTCCGTCCATTTTCTAGCTACCTCACATAGCCTTTCGTAAAAGGCTGATGGATTTTCCTCTGGACCCTGCCTTACCTCATAAAGCTTAGACACATTCTTTGGTTTAGGCACTCCATGCTGAACCCCATATAGTATCAGCTGCTGATACTGCTTGAGTTGAGCCCTCGTTTCCCCCCCTATTAGGATCCCATTCTGGGTCCTTTTTAGTAGGTAGGAACTCCTCAGAATCTTCTTGCCTGTTTCTCCTTCCCCCTTCTTCCCTGGCCCTTTCGATCACTGTTCTGTTTTCCTCTGCCATAAAGAACGTATTTAGCAGAGCCTGTATATCTCCCCAGTTGGGATTATGTGTTAACATTATAGCTTCTAATAGTTGATGTACTCCCTCAGGGTTTCCCTTATAGGATCCAACAGATTGTTTCCAATTTAACAGGTCAGAGATAGTGAACAGAACATGGATAAAAACTGGCAGTCCTTCCGCTCCCACCGCCTGTCTCGGGGGAGCCTGTACAACTGGTTGAGCGTGCCCTCTAGTCCGACTGGAAATGGGGCTAAAATTCTCATTGCCCAATTGTAAATTAGGAACAATTGGCGATTATCTGGCACTATTTTTGTATAGAGGTGGGGCTGTCGGGACTAACAGTTGCACATCTTCCTGCTCTTCTCCCCCTGCAATCTTTCTGTCATCACAGCCTATGCAACAACCGCTCTCCTTTTTCTCAGAAGTTGTATACATCACTAGGTCAGTCTTTAGCTTACATTTTTCCTGAATATCAGGTTTTCTGTACAAAGTCATAAAAGCATCAACATAAGGTACTTCGTCCCATTTCCCCGTCTGATGGCAAAACAACATCAATTGTAATATAGTATTATAGTTTACCAATCCGTTTTCTGGCCAGACCTCATCGTCACCCAATTTTATAATTCAGCCACCATTGATTACAATATCTTTTCATTTTATCTTTAGTCATCAGATTTCCCCCAAACTTATTCCAATTTTTCAAAATACACCCCAAAGGGCTACAGGGAGGAATCATGGATTGGCTTGATTCCATTTTAACTGAATTTACTTATTTGCTGGCTTTGACTCCCTTGGTCAGTAATTTCCACTCTGACCCCCCTTGGTCAGTATGCGCACTCAGTTCTGACCCCCCTGGTCAATTAAGGCAACCCTTGCCAAACGTCTATGTGCGACTTTATGCACCCCCCTGGCAACTTTATGCACACTCAGCTCTGACACACACCCCCGGTCAATTACGGCACCCTTTGCTGAGCATCTACGTGCGACTTTACCCTTAACCTTCCATGGGAGTCATTGAATTTGTAATTAAATTTTATACTCACCAGTCCAAGGATTCATTCCCCTTTCACCCTGATACAAATATCTCTGGTCGGCGTTGCACCTTTGAGTCGCTTGTCTCCCCAACTTTGGAGGGAATCCGGAGGAGTCCCCAATCAATAGGTCGGTGCGCGCTGGAGCTCGGTCCAGTCTGGTCCGCTGTCGGGGACGGCAAGACGATCCGGGCAAGGCCTTATGGCTGTCCCATCTGGGTCGCCAAAATGTTGTCCCAAAAATCAGGATTCTTTCACCCGGTGTGCAAAAAAAGCCGATTAACACACAGAGTCGAGATATTTGTTTATTTCATGTCTGCGCAGAGATGGGTGCTAGGTGGTAACTCCACAAAGCTAGCACACCTGGTTAACACACGGTAAAGCATTTTATACCTTTCGAGCAACAGTTATCAGTATTTTTACAGTTTCGCTTAGTTACCCTCGTTCCTATTGGTTCTCGCAAGTCTCATCTCCACTTAAAGTCACAGCATCCTCTTTTTTTACTGCGCATGTTCTGTGAGGAAGGGGCTTCTGTTGGTAGGGGGCTCTCCCTACCTAAGGGTGGGTTTTCTAGTATGTTAATTAGGATAGTTCACTCAAAGTTCAAGTAGCTCTTTGGTTGCCCCTGTGCTTATCTTGCTATTTCTTTACCCGCTGACTTATGGTGTCATCTTGTTTCTCTTCTCAAGGTTACGCCTCGTTAACTAAGTAGCATCCTTTATTTTTGTTTCTCGCATATCTCCAACAGTGGGGGGCAGCTCCCTTTGCCCATCATTGTGTTGGATCTTACAGCTACCTGTAAGACCATTCTGGGATACAGGCTGGTGCTATATGTGTTTCCTTATAGATAGAATAGAACAGCAGATAGAATGTTTCAAAAAGCTCCGTCTGACTGACTGACTGAGAAGTCAGGAGTGTGTTGTGACTGGTCAGCCTTCCTATCTGGGCCTGCATCAGCCAAAGAAAGGAGAACAGGCATAAAAGTGACAGAGGCGTTCAAGGAAAAAATTGAAAAAGCCTGGAGAAGTCTTACTGGCAATCAACTCCCCTCTTACCCCGTTAATAAAGTTTCTCTGTTTTTGAGTTAAATTGATTGTCCAGTGTTTCATTTTGTACATGTGTGAAGTAGCAGCGTGTCGGTAGACATGTCTACACCGCTGCTTCTGTTAAAAGAGATTTACTATGCTCCTGGGGAGGTGGGAAGCTTTGGGGATATAAATCCACTTTTTGAAGCTGCTAAAAGGCAAATTGCCGATCTGAAAAGAAGGCAAGTAGCCATCTGGCTTGCAAGCCAGGATGCTTGCAGCTTACACAAGCCTACAAGAAAGCACTTTAAAAGAAACAAAGTGATTGTGGCAGAGGTGGATGCACAATGGCAGGCAGACTTGGTGGATGTGCAAATTCTTTTCCAAACACAACAATGGTGTTAAGTACATCTGAATGGTGATAGACATATTATCCAAGAATGCCCAGGGTCATTAGTCTAATTAGTCACACTAATTAATTAGTCTAAAAGGCAAAACAGGTTCTGAAATAGCCGGGGCTTTTAAAACAATTTTTAGCAGGGGGCGCAAGCCTCAGAAATTACAGACAGACTGAGGAAAAGAATTTTTAAACCAGCCTTTAAACAAGCTGTTAAAGCAGTGTAATGTTCACCATTTTGTTACTAATAATGAAGTAAAAGCCTCCATCATAGAATGTTTTAACAGGATGCTCAAAACCAAGATGTAGAGATATTTTACAGCATGCAACACTTTTTGCTACATTGATGTGTTTATAAAGAGCTACAACCATAGCTTCCACAGAACTATCAGAGCCAGGCCTGTGGACATGAACACTTCAAACTCCACAAGGGTATGGAAAACCATATGTGGGAGTGTGTTTAAAATTAAAGAATCTGCACCTCTGCTCAAAAAGGGGGGACACATGCCTAGAACAAAAGAGAGATTTGAGAAAGGTTGTGAGCAGACGTTCTCAGATGAAATTTTCATAGTAGCTGAAATTGTGAGAAGGGGACAGATACCTGTGTACTACTTATTAGACTATTATCACGAAGCAATTGAGGGGACATTTTGCCCTAAAGAACTTCAAACAGTGAATTCTGAGGAGGACAGAATCTACAAAATTGGGAGGACCATTGCTGCAAAAGGGAAAGGAAGAAAGAAACAGCTGCTGGTGAAGTGATGTGGCCGGCCCCCGAAATTTAACAGTTGAATAGAAGCTTCCCAATTCCAGAACATCTAGTGACTGGCAGTGGAGGGGAAAAGAAGGATGGCAGATAGGGTTTTCTACACCACGCTACCCAGCAAGGCCAGAATCTTCCCACAAAACACCAGCTTGATGTTTACTGTACAGCTGGTGAGGCCCTTGGAGCTCTTGGGGAAGTGGGAGGTGGGGCTGGCAGAAATATGGTACCAGCACAGCTGAAATAACATCAACAAAGATGCCATCTTTGAAATAGGGCTGCAGGGCAAAACATGGCAGTATACTTTGCGGAAAGGCTATTATCCGTACCTTTCCATGTTGATGGAGCATTTTTTAATGCTTTACAATTATACAATATTAATATTAAACAAATTGTATTATAATATATATAACATATATATTATATATATAACAAATTAATATTAAACAAATTATACAATTTTCCTTTACAAAAGGAAATTAAGTTAGTTAAGTAGAACTGTTACATTGCTATTCTTCAAAGATAGCTCTGTGCAATCAATCCCATTTTTGGCATAGAGGGCAACTCCCCCACCTCTCCTTCCTTGCCTGTCCCTTCTGAATAGTTTATAGCCGTCAATCACAGCACTCCAATCGTGCGATTCATCCCACCAAGTTTCTGTGATAGCAATCAGGTCATAGTTTTCCATCTGGGCAGCGGCTACCAGCTCCTCCTGTTTGTTTCCTATGCTGCATGCATTGGTATAGAGGCACTTCAGCTGGGCTATTGGCCACATCCCCTTTTTAGAGGAGCTCGCCCTAATTCCCTTGAGGCAATTCACAGGTGTTTCCCTGTTGCTTCCTAATGCCTCAGCAGCCCCTGGCTCTTCTTGAGTGCTTAGAACACCCTCCCCTTCCCCCACTAAATCTAGTTTAAAGCTCTGTTTATAAGTAAGTTCAGCGTCATGGTTTAACCCCAGCTGGCAACTAAGCACCATGCAGCTGCTCGCTCATTCCCCCCACCCAGTGGGATGGGGGAGAGAATCGAAAAAAACAACCTCATGGACTGAGATAAAGACAGTTTAATAGGACAGAAAGGAAGGAAAAATAATGATAATAATATGACAATAGTAATACTAAAAGAATTAGACTATACAAAACAAGTGATGCACAATGCAATTGCTCACCACTGGCTGTCCGATGCCCAGTTAGTTCCCGAGCCGCGATCTGCCCCTCCCAGCCAACTCCCCTCAGTTTATATACTGGGCATGATGTCATATGGTATGGAATATCCTTTTGGCCAGTTTGGGTCAGCTGTCCTGGCTGTGTCCCCTCCCAGCTTCTTGTGCCCCTCCAGCCTTCTCGCTGGCTGGCCATGATAAGCTGAAAAATCCTTGACTTCTTAGTATAAACACTACTTAGCAACAACTAAAAATATCAGTGTGTTATCAACATTATTTTCCTACTAAATCCAAAACACAGCACTATACCAGCTACTAGGAAGAAAACTAATTCTATCCTAGCTGAAACCAGGGCATCTAGCCAGCTTATTGCCCAGGACACTCTTGCCCTACTTGGTCAGTTAAGCCCCGTCAGCTGTCAACAGGCCCAGTTTCTCAAAGGTATGCCCAAGATCATAGAAGCTGAGACCTCAAGCATAGCACCAGCTACACAGCCAGTCATTCATCTGTTCAATTCGTCTCCTTTTTCTCGACCCCCCCTTCTCCGACTGGGAGGATAGAGGAGAACACCACCTGTGCTCCCCATCCCTTTAACATTGTTCTGAGGGACAGAAAGTCTCTTTTGATATTTCTGAGTTGCCTCATTGCAACATCATTCGACCCTACTTGGAATAGTAGGAATGGATGATAGTCCGCAGGCTTTACCAGGCTCGGCAGCCTCTCTGTGACATCACGTACGCGAGCTCCCAGCAGGCAGCAAACTTCTCTAGAGATATTGTCTGGGTGACAAATGGGCGCTTCAGTACCTCTCAGCAAGTAGTCTTCAATTACTAACACCCTACGTACTTTTCTGGCGGCACTGGTTCTAATGCAGGTGGGTGGTTGGACCAGCTTTGCATGGTTGGCCTTTCCTGGGTCTTGCCCGTTTCTCTTCATTCTCCAGCCCCAGGGCATCGTACCTGTTACGTAGGGGCACTTCAGAGGGAGGGGGAAGATTCCTCCTCCTGCCTCTAGCAGAGACGAGAGTCCAGTCTTCTTTGTCTTGTGAGTTGATTGAGTCTGTCACCTCAGGGTTGGAAGCAAGCTTACCTTCCCTTTGCAAAGTCTGAAGGTAGGGCTGTCGCTCAGCTTGTGACAGCGCACAATACCACGCATCAATCTCTTGCTCAGATGCCCGGATACTGCACTGCCTGTTAAGCTCCTCTTGTAATATGGCCACTTGCTTGAAGAGTTCCTCCAGCTGGGCATGCTTGCACCCATGACATCCACCTCTGCCTTTGGACCCTAGGGGGACTTCCAGGTTCTGGAGTTCCATGCAACTTTGGGTCTGGGCAGCTCTTTCAGTTCTTGGGGGGGTCAGTCTGGATGTAGGTGTCCACACAGGGAGGTTTTATCTCTTCCACCTGGATTTCAGTCACAGCTTTGCAGTTGCAGCAGGTGGAAACCATTTTGTTTCAACAGGAGGCTACCTCCGTTTGGCTCCCAGAAGAAAATAGCCCATTTTCCAAAGGCCACCCTCCCTGTGCACCCTTCCGCGCAAACTGCCACGCAAACTGCAGCGCCACGCCCTGGCTGACGTGCCATGCTGTGTTTGCAGTGCTCCTGGTGCCTAGCGCTCCCTAGGGGCTGCCTTTTACAGGTGCGGGGGTTGGCCACGGTCACTCCTGGCCCTGTCCAAGCCTCGTCAGCTGCTCTTGCAACAGCTGCCAGCTCCTGGCGGCTCTCTCCATGACCCTGGCGTTTTCCTGGTTCAGGGAAACCCCCCTGTACACTGTAATCCTCTGCTCCACTGCGGAACGTGCCAGCACAGAGCTGATCACTAGTGGCAGTTACACCGCATTTAAACAGGCATAGGTCCCACGATAACATCAGCCAGCTCTTTCAGTACCCTGGGATGAATCCCATCGGGCCTCATAGATTTATGTGCATCCAGCTGGAGCAGCAAGTCTCGAACAAGTTCAGAGTTGGCTGGGAGTTTATTATCCCTCCAAGTCACGGTCTTCCAACACACGGCTCCGGGGGTCCCAGGGCCCATCATCAGTGATAAAGACAGAGGTGAAGAAGGCATTAAACGTCTCTGCTTTGTCTATGTCCGAGGTGACCGACTGTGACTGTTCACTCAACTCCTGCTTAGATTTTGGCTAACCCAGCTTATGCTAAGGCCTGATGTATGCTGGGAGCAGCGCCATTAGGTCAAAGCGAGAGCACCAGGTAGGCAGGACAGGTGGCCAGAAAGAACTACAGGGCCATTATGCAGCCATTATCACCTGCAAATTGCTGTCTCCTGCAGCCATTATCTTTTGTCTGGCAGTTTCCTCAGAATCCACTAACTTATGGAAATGGTATAGACCAAACCTCCAAGCTGGAGGCTATAAAACATTAGCTTACCTAAAAAGCTTTTGAAGTGGATCCAACAGCAGCTGGACTGCTGAGGCTTTCGTGCTTCCCGGTGTGATACAGGGGATGCCCGCACCATGACAGAGGAGGAAGGATGAGCACTCTCACCGTCGGCAAGGGAACTAATTCTTTTTTTTTTGGCTCATAGGTGCATGAAATTAAGAGTTACGGGTTATAAGTTATGAAACCTCATGACTTGAGTGGTGAATAAGTGAATTCACATGATAGACTAGTCTGAGCAAAAGGGGATTGAGCCCCTGTTTGTCATGTTTGTTTGTTGTATTTCTTAATGAGCTCATGAAAAAGTTTAAGTCACAGAGTACGTTGTCCTGTAAATTTGAGAGATCTGAACAGACCGTGACACTGACCTCATCAAGTAACGGACCAATGTTATCTCTGATACTCCTTTTGCTGTTAACATATTTTAAAAAGCCCTTTTTGTTGTCCTTCACAGTACTGGCCAGCTTGAACTCTAATCGAGCTTTAGCCACACGAATTTTCTCCCTACAGTGGTGAACAGCATCTCTGTAGTCCTCCCATGTTGCCTGTCCTTGCTTCTAATGTCCATACACTTTCCTTTTTCGCCTAAGGTCTAGAAGAAGATCCCTGCTCATCCAAGCTGACCTTCTGCCCCACTTGCTTGACTTCTGACACTTTGGAATTGCCTGCTCCTGCGCTCTTAAGAGATGGCTCTTAAAAAGTGACCAGCATTCATGGACCCCCAATACCTTCAAAAGCAGATTCCCAGGGGACCTTACTAACTAGTTCCTTCAGCAAGTAAGTGACATTTTCTTTTTGTTAGTGAAA
The DNA here is from genome assembly GCF_018139145.2 of Gymnogyps californianus. NCBI lineage: Eukaryota > Metazoa > Chordata > Aves > Accipitriformes > Cathartidae > Gymnogyps > Gymnogyps californianus. The sequence continues at coordinate 150,865 of NW_026113986.1, read as the reverse complement.
TTACACTAACCTATAAATGTCCTTGACTTCTCTGAAGAGACCCCATTCAGCAAACCAAAACTCGTTTACTGTGGCCCTCATTATTTGCAAAGCCATCTAGCACAGGAACGCAATGACCTCATCTGAGGTCCCTTCTGAGGGATACAAGACATGCTACAGAGACGAATCACACTGAGGCAAACCTAGCTGCTTCATTATACCATCATTATTCAGTGACTCTGTTCTCCACTGCAGAATTCAAATTTGTAGAAAAAATTCAAAAAGCCACCTTAACAAAGTGCCTTTTTAAGGTATTTTTCAGAACAGGACCTCATCTCCATACTTGCTGAACCTGCAACCAGATTGAAGCCGAGGTCAAAGGGCTCTGTGCATCTCTCTAGTCTGACCTTTCAGGATTAAAAACAGTGCAGTGACCAAGACTTCACAAGGCAGGTGTGGTGGGTTAACCCTGGCTGGATGCCAGGTGCCCACCAAAGCCACTCTATCACTCCCCTCCACAGCTGGACAGGGGAGAGAAAATATAACAAAAGGCTCATGGGTCGAGATAAGGACAGGGAGATCACTCAGCAATTACTGTCACAGGCAAAACGGACTCGACTTGGGGAAATTAATTTATTACCAGTCAAATCAGAGTAGGATAATGAGAGAATAAAAACTAAATCTTAAAACACCCTCCCCTACCCCTCCCTTCTTCCTGGGCTTAACTTTACTCCCGATTTCTCTACCTCCCCGCCCCAGCGGCGCAGGGGGACGGGGAATGGGGGTTGCGGTCAGTTCATCACATGTTGTCTCTGCTGCTCCTTCCTCCTCAGGGGGAGGACTCCTCACACTCTTCCTCTGCTCCAGTGTGGGGTTCCTCCCACGGGAGACAGTCCTCCACAAACTTCTCCAACGTGCGTCCTTCCCACGGGCTGCAGTTCTTCACGAACTGCTCCAGCGTGGGTCCCTTCCACGGGGTGCAGTCCTTCACGAACTGCTCCAATGTGGGTCCCTTCCACAGGGTGCAGTCCTTCACGAACTGCTCCAATGTGGGTCCCTTCCCACGGGCTGCAGTTCTTCACGAACTGCTCCAGCGTGGGTCCCTTCCATGGGGTGCAGTCCTTCAGGAACAGACTGCTCCAGCGTGGGTCCACCCACAGGGTCACAAGTCCTGCCAGCCAACCTGCTCCAGCGTGGGCTCCTCTCCATGGGTTTACAGGTCCTGCCAGGAGCCTGCTCCAGCGCAGGCTTCCGACGGGGTCACAGCCTCCTTTGGGTGCATCCACCTGCTCCAGCATGGGGTCCTCCACGGGCTGCAGGTGGATATCTGCTCCAGCGCAGGCTTCCCACAGGGTCACAGCCTCCTTTGGGTGCATCCACCTGCTCCAGCGTGGGGTCCTCCATGGGCTGCAGGTGGATATCTGCTCCACTGTTAACCTCCATGGGCTGCAGGGGGACAGCCTGCCTCACCATGGTCTTCACCATGGGCTGCAGGGGAATCTCTGCTCCGGCGCCTGGAGCACCTCCTCCCCCTCCTTCTTCCCTGACCTTGGTGTCTGCAGGGTTGTTTCTCTCACATATTCTCACTCCTCTCTCCGGCTGCATGTTGTTGCGCAGGGGTTTTTTTCCTTCTTAAATGTGTTATCTCAGAGGCGCTACCACTGTCGCTGATTGGCTCAGCCTTGGCGGGTTCGTCTTGGAGCATTGGCTCTGTCAGACATAGGGGAAGCTTCTAGCAGCTTCTCACAGAAGCCACCCCTGTAGCCCCCCTGTAATGCATAAGCTGTCACATGTAAAGTAATCTTACCTTGTATGTATATAGAGGATTACAAAAGGACGACTGATCACTTCAGGATGTTCCGAAGGCCGGTATATCTGGTGCATATTGAAGGAAGATGCAAACAGATAGTAGTTAATCAACATTACTTAGATAACTTTGAAACAGACTCAGCAGTATTGTGGAGTTAAGTTACCCTTTAATGAACTGTCGCATTAGAATACTTAGAATCACACCCGCGAACCTAGAAGCCCCTTACTCACAGAAGCCCCTTCCTCTCTGAGCATGCATGGTAGAAAAAGGAAACTCTGTACCTTTAAATGAAACCGAGGACTACCGGGACCAATAAGAATCTTGAAAGATTACATGTAAACAGTATTGTCCTGATAAAGAATGGTCAAACAGTATAAAAATGTCCACCGTGTGTTAACCAGGTGTGCTAGCTTTGTGGAATTACCACCTAGCACCCATCTTTGCGCAAACATGAAATATATATCTCGGCTCTGTGTGTGAGATTGGATTATTGCACACTGGGTAGAAGAACCCTGATTTTGGGATAACACCCCTACTACCAAAACCTTGCCACGCAAACCCAATACAGCAGGTCTGAGAGGCATCCATAAAAGATGCATGTAGGTATGCATCCGTGTTTTCATACACCATTGTAAAAGCTGTGGCTCTATTGTTATTAAGTATAGAGACTGGTACTTTGAAGCGCAACAGGAAGCCTGCATGGGCTCAGGCAGGACAAGTACAACAAGTCTGCATTTGCAGACACATTTTCATACAATGGTATGAGCTTCTGCGTTTTAAAAACCTGATCTTAATGGTTAATGCTAATTATTTTAAATTAATTATCCTGATAAACTTGCAATATAAGCCCACCTTTACATTCACTTTCTTCCATCTAAAATTAGGTCTGACATCACAAAATATGTACCATTTGGTTCTTTATACTATATTAAAATAACTATATCTGAAATATGGAATAACATTTATGTTTCCAGGCCCAAGGATAGCATTATAGCAGGAAGTCTTAATTTTATCTCCAAAGCAGAATACTTTTAACTAATGATCCAAGCCATTCCCATAAGGCAACAGCCAAGCAATCTGTGAAATAGGCCTGTGACTGCCTTAGACCAACAGCATTGGGTGCAGGGGTCCAGAGCTGTGATCTTCCCCTTTGTCCCACCATCACTATTCACCCATGATCACAAAAGAGGAGCAATAATCAGTGGAGGTAGGAGCCACAAGTACCCATACACATGCAAGCCATGAAGACATGCATGCTTGCTAGACATAGTCTGGACTCATTCATTACTCCTCCCTTTTCCTTTTCACCCCACTCTAGCATAGTCCACTACAAAAAAGAAAAAAAGAGGAAAAAAAAAATTAAAAAAAGGAAAAAAGGGAAAAAAAGGGAAAAAAAAGAAGGGGGGGAGAAAAAGAAGAGAAAAAAGGACAAAACCCTCAAAAAACTTTCCCAAGTATTTTGAAAGCCTACCTCTAGCTAGAGGATGCTTTTCCTAGTGGGCCAATAATAGACAAAAGTCTTGTTTTTTGGTTAGACCCCATGATAGTTAATTTTCATGGGATTTCTCAAGTTCTGATGGTTGACTGCAGTTATGAGAACCTTATATGTTCATGCTTCAGTTTTATGGAGTTTTCTACATGTGCATATTCTGCATGTCAGCTTGTCATCTGACTGTGCAGGGATCATAACTGCTCCCAGAAATTGAGACTTTGCCTGATTGTAGAAGCAACTACTGAGGAGGCATTCCTTCACTGCACTGCTGATACTGCCAGCATGCACAGTGAATTCTCTTGAACAGGATTCCTTGAATGACTTCAAATGAGAGATTGATCTGACATCCACTTGCTTTAGGACAGCTTCTCCTCCTCATGGGGCTGAACCATCAGGATCTCGAAGGAATTGGACACACTAGTAGTTCAATCCAGATGCTACTGTATAAATTCAACTTTGGTACAGAATAAGCCTCCTACCAAGGCTTCATTGTTACTATTGCTTCTTCAAGTAGCTATGACCTTTCTTTGATGTTAACAGAGATGCCTTTGTCTGGAAATTGCTTCCAGCTTTAAAATTGTACCTGCTTCCCCCTTCTCTCCTCCATTTTCTCTTCTCCATCTTAAACCCTATTTCAGGTGTTACTAAAGATAGCAGAGAAATCAAGAAAAAGGATTTGAAATATGAGACTAACAGCATTATAGAAAAGTCTAGTGTAATGTATTAGAGCTACAAAGAAGAAAAAAAATCCATAGCAGCAGTTCCTCCAATAATCTTTTAGAGTACATCACTCTTTTGGGTCAATCACCCCACTCAGCACCCAATTAATCTTCACTTGTGTTTCTTCCACACAAAAGCAGCAAATTGATCATTCTCAAAATAACCCACAAGATTAGGAAGCCCTGATACAGGGCATTCAGAAATCTTAGCTGTCCTCTTGGAATTCTCAGGAATCAAGCATCCTCTGCTGGTTAAGAAATCTCTCTTTGGTTCTTATTTTGGCACAAAAACTTCTTAATGCATAATGCTAGTTCATTTTACCTTCCAACCCCCTCCCCCTCCCCAATACATCTCTCTGATGATCTTTTAAAAATGCACAATTGATTGGACCACTGGTAAGTGCCAGTGCAGTGATCACTTCTAGGGAAAAGTTTAGAGGTAAAGCTCTAACTGAAGTTACTGGGAGTTTTGCCTGTAAAAAGGCTAAAAAAACCCAGAAATTGAGATTTTTAAGGCTCCCTCCCCAGTATTGTTTGAAAAGGCACTGGATATAGATGGTTTGGTGTCAGTATTTTTATCTTGAGCATGAACTTGAAGATTCTAGGTACAAAAACCAACCTGGAATTCCTATAATTTCTAAAAGTGTTAATAGTTTCCCAGAATTCTAGGCTGACAATTAGTCTTAGCAATATCCATTAGATAGTGGGCTTTACAACCGAAGATTTCTTATTTTCAGTTCTGTTTTCTTTTCCTCCTATCCTCACATTAATTCATGGGACTGTTCTAGAAGAACTGATGGAAATAAAGCAAATGTGTATTCCAACTGGAAGCTTGTAATCACAACTTTCAAATGATATGCAGTGTTAATCTCTACTCTAGTTGATAATATCAGCTGAAAGTATGTTGAAATTCACAATGGGGAAAACATGAGGTATTAGTCCTATTGACCAATTTCAAAATAAGAGCATTTCCCAGTGTATGTATAATTCTTTTTTTGATGTCTTGGGTACTGAATCCTTCTCACAGAGATCTCAGCTGCTTTTAGGAACATTGCTGCAAATCCCACCTGCAATGCCATTTCTCAGATGCCATGATCCTTCTATTATCAGCAACATTTCCTGTTTCTCTAATAAAGAGAAATCACTGGAGCTTAGAAGTAAGATAATGAAGTTTGTATTTTGCTAACATCTCCTGTCAGCAGCTGCAGCTTCTCTCAGATGAGAAGGGAAAGCACATGCTACATAAGAAGCAGCAGCAAGGGACTCAACGTTTGGCATACATTAAAGTAGCACAATGCAGTGCCAGGTACAGATACCTGTGGTGGGTTGACCTTGGCTGGCTGCCAGACCACCACCCAGCCACTCTCTCACTCCCCCTCCTACACAGGGCAGGGGTCGAGATAAAGACAGGGAGATCACTCACCAATTACCATCACGGGCAAAACAAACTCGACTTGGGGAAGATTAATTTAATTTATTGCCAATTATAAATAGAGTAGGATGGTGAGAAACAAAGACAAAACTAAAAACACCTTCCTGCACCCCCACCCCTTCTTCCCAGGCTCAACTTCACTCCTTTCCCGACTCTTCTACCTCCTTGCTTACATGCAAATGCTGGAGGTGACCCTGCTTAAGTCCCATTTCGTTGATTTTGTGACCCCTTCCTGTCACATGCCCTTTGCTCAGCAACCCTGTCCATCACTCCCTCACAGATGTTAAACAGGACTGGAGCCAGTATTGACCCCTGGGGTATACCTCTAGTTACTGTCCTCCAACTAGAATTTGTGCCACTGATCACCACCCTCTGGGCCTAGTTGTTCAACCAGTTTTCAATCCACCTCTCTGTCTGCTCATCCAGCCCCTACTTCATCAGCTTCTCTATGAGGATGCTATGGGAGACAGTGTCAAAGGCCTTCCTGAAGTCTAGTTAGACTATATCCACTGCTCTCCTCTCACCTACAAAGCCAGTCATTTTGTCATAGAAGTTTATCAAGTTGGTCAAGCATGACTTCCCCTTAGTGAATCCATGCTGACTACTCCTGATGACCTTCTTGTCCTTCATGTGCCTAGAAATGGTTTCCAGGATTAGCTGCTCCATCACCTTCCAAGGGATCGAGGTGAGGCTGGCTGGCCTGTAGTTCCCTGGGTCCTCCTCCTTGCCCTTCTTGAAGATAGGAGTGACATTTGCTTTCCTCCAGTCTTCGGACACTTCTCCCAGTCTCCATGATGGATCAAAGATTTAGAGTGGCCTTGCAATGACATCTGCCAGCTCCCTCAGCCCTCATGGGTGCATCCCATCAGGGACCATGGACTTATGTATGTCCAGTTTGCATAAGTATTCCCTGACTTGATCCTCTTCCATCAAGTGTATTTGCTAAAGACTTTCCCCCTGGTCTCTGGGACCTGGTATTCCTGAAGGCCAGTCTTGCTAGTAAAGACTGAGGCAAAGGCGGCATTCAGTACCTCAGCCTTTTCTGTGTCCTGTGTAACCAGGTCCCCTGTCTCATTGAGCAATGGGCCCACATTTTCCCTAGTCTTCCTTTTGTCTCCTATGTACTTATAGAAGCCCTTCTTGTTGTCTTTGACATCCCTGATGTCAAAGGACACGTGAGGACTACAGAGATGCTGCTCGCCACTGAGATATTCTATGATTCTATGACTCTATCCCTGGCCAGATTCAATTCCATTTGGGCTTTAGCTTTCCTAACTTCATCCCTGGATGCTCAGACAATGTCTTTGTATTCCTCCCAGGTTACCTGTCCCTGCTTCCATCCTCTGTATGCTTCCTTTTTGTGTTTGAGCTTGGCCAGGAAGGTCCTTGTTCATCCACACAGGCCTCCTGGCATTATTGCCTGACTTCCTGCTCGTTGGGATGGACCACTCTTGAGCTTGGAGGAGGTGATCCTTGAATATTAACCAGCTTTCTTGGGCCCCTCTTCCCTCCAGGGCCTTATCCCATGGGACTCTACCAAGCAGAGCCCTGAAGAGGCCAAAGTCTGTTCTCCTGAAGTCCAGGGTTGTGAGCCTGCTTTTCACCCTCCTCCCTGCCCTCAGGATCCTGAACTCCACCATCTCATGGTCACTGCAGTCAAGGCTGCCTTTGACCTTCACATCCCCAACGAGCCCCTCTTTGTTGGTCAGTAGGAGGTCCAGCAGAGCATCTCTCCTCGTTGGCTCCTCTATCACTTCGGTGAGGAAGTTGTCATCGATGCACTCCAGGAACCTCCTGGATTGCTTATGCCATGCTGTGTTGTCCCTCCAGTAGATATCGGGGTAGTTGAAGTCCCCCATGAGGACCAGGGCCTGTGAACGCGAGGCTTCTCCTATCTGTCTGTAGAGGGTCTCATCCACTTGTTCTTCCTGGTCAGACAGCCTCTAGCAGACACCCACTGCAATGTCATCTTTACTTGTCTTCTCTTTAATCCTAACCCATAAACTCTCAGTTGGCTCATCACCCTTCCCCAGGCAGAGCTCCATGCACTCCAGCTGCTCTCTCACATAAAGGACAACTCCCCCTCCTCATCTTGCCAGCCTGTCCTTCCCAAAGAGCCTGTATCCCTCCATTGCAACACTCCAGTCAAGGGATCCATCCCACCACATCTCCTTGATCCCGACAAGATCGTAGCACTGCAACTGCACACAGATCTCTAACTCATGTTTATTACCCATGCTGTGTGCATCAGTGTAAGGGCACTTTAGAGAGGCAACTGAGCATGTTGACTTCCTAGAAAGGGTTTTGAGGATTTCTCCATAATGCTTCCTTGTATACACTTCCTTGCTTACATGCAAATGCTGGAGGTGACCCTGCTTAAGTCCCGTTTTGTTGATTTTGTGACCCCTTCCTGTCACATGCCCTTTGCTCAGCAACCCTGTCTGTCACTCCCTCACAGGACTGTCTCCCTCCCCCCCCCATTCCCAGTTTAAAGCCCTCCTTATAAGGTCAGCTATAGGCAAAAATAGCTTTGCCCTACTTAGTGAGGTGGATCCCATCTCTCCCAAGCAGATGCTGATCTGCTAACAGGGTCCTATGGTAGTAGAACTCAAAACCCTGTCACCAACACTAGTTCCATAGCCACTTATTGACCTGCATTATCAGTGCTCTCCTCCTCACACCCTTTCCCCTCACCAGCAAGACTGAGGAGAACACCACCTAGGCCCCCCTGCCCTTAACTACTGCCCCCAGAGCTCTGCAGTTACTTTTGATCCTGTCTAGGTTTCCCCTAGCAGTATCATTTGTGTCCACGTGGAAGAAAAGCAGGGGGTAGTAGTCAGAGGGTCAGATGAGCTTCAGCAGTCCCTCCACAACATCCCAGAACTGGGCCCCCGGATGCCCAACACTTGCTGAGGAAACTGCTCTGTGGTGTGTCACCACCATACCTGAGACTTCTATGCTGGTACGAATTCAGCTGAGGCCCTTTCTTTGCACCCTTCTGCGCAAACTGCCACACAAACCACTGCATCTATTGTCTGAATGTTAGCTGCGTTTTTTTAATGATATCTTTTTTGTCATGTTCTGAGAAAGTGATGAGCAGTCACATAACTATTATTGTGAATTGCTGCAAAGTACTTTATTGGTATGGCACTTTGGAAAAAAAAAAGGTTCATTTAATTGGAAAACTATATGGCAACTCTCTGAAATTTCAGGCAAAATTTTACATTCGTTATTCTGTTACCCAAATCTATTCCTTTGCTATGTTGTGAATGACTTGCAGTTCCTACTTTAGTTTATCCATATTCTTTTGCAAATGAGAATAAGCTTTGAATTTAATATATCCCTTTATACTATAATATGTAATAAGTATGTCAAAGAACACAGGACAAGACAAAGATCATTAGATTGCTAAAGCTCAAGAAAATTTGGAGCATTGTTAGAGAAATCTTGACAAGGTCTATGGATGCTGTTTGTAGAAAACAAAATGAACAACCATTGCCTATTCTTCTTCTTGCCACACTGTCTATTATGAATTCAGACTTGAGGTGCAATATGCCACACCAACTATTTTGTTCTATGTATGAATTATGATCTGAAATTTTTCAAATTTTAAGTAGTTTGAAAGCATAAGTCTAGCATTTGAAACAGTATTTCTTATGAGAATATTCATAGCATTACGTATGTATCTTTTTATCTACTTTTATCAATGTAGAGTCTTTTCTAATATCCAGTGATGAATCAGGTGGAACTTGAAACCTGACTGAAAAGCGTTGTTAAATTAAGTGCATACTATCCAAGGGTGGAGTTATTAACTAGTCCCTTTTATTTATCTGTGAAGGATTTAAGGATTCCTACAGCATTAATTTAGCTTGGAGGCATTTGTTTCTTTGGTTTCTATCATCTATTTTTCAAGCAAGAAAATTAATGCAGCACTTCATTTTAGAAAGGGAGCTTTGTTTTTGTACTGAAAAACACAGTATGTGTCTTAGTCTTTTATCAGATGCCTCAAGAATTCAAGTACTTTTTGTGATTATTTACGTAGATGTTAAATGAATGGATTAGAATGTGAGCCTATAGAAATTAGTAGATTGAGTGACTGTTCTTCCAGTAACACTCTCTAATGTTTTTAGATGAAAATATTCATCATGCAACTGATGCTACATGGAGAAAGTGGGTTGCGCTGATCACACAATGAACTTGAACAGGAAATCCCAGTCGCCCAGGAATTTTGGAAGTGATCACAGACTGGCCAGAAGGCAAAGATTTTGGAATATCGCCAGAGGAGGAGGTGACACATGCTGAAGAGGCCCCACTGTATAATAAACTGCCAGAAAATGAGAGGCAATATGCCCTGTTCACTGATGGGTCCTGTCACATTGTAGGAAAGCATCGGAGGTGGAAGGTGGCTGTATGGAGTCCTATATGACAAAAAATGTCTTCCTTATGTCCAAACTAAACCTACCCTCTTTCAGTTTAAAACCATTGCCCCTTGTCCTGTCGCTACAGGCCCTGGTAAAAAGTCTTTCTCCATCTTTCTTATAAGCCCCTTTTAAGTACTGAAAGGCTGCAATAAGGTCTCCCTGGAGCCTTCTCTTCTCCAGGCTGAACAACCCCAACTCTCTCAGCCTTTCCTCATAGGAGAAGGTGTTCCAGCCCTCTGACCATTTTTGTGGCCCTCCTCTGGACTCGCTCTAACAGGTCCATGTCCTTCTTATGTTGGGGGCCTGTCGTGGTTTAACCCCAGCTGGCAACTAAGCACCACGCAGCCACTCGCTCACTCCCCCCACCCAGTGGGATGGGGGAGAGAATCGAAAAAAAATACCTCGTGGACTGAGATAAAGACAGTTTAATAGGACAGAAAGGAAGGAAAAATAATGATAATGATAATAATAATAATAATATGACAATAATAATACTAAAAGAATTAGACTATACAAAACAAACGATGCACAATGCAATTGCTCACTACTCGCCGATTGATGCCCAGTTAGTTCCCGAGCAGCGATCTGCCCTTCCCAGCCAAATCCCCCCAATTTATATACTGGGCATGATGTCATATGGTATGGAATATCCCTTTGGCCAGTTTGGGTCAGCTGTCCTGGCTGTGTCCCCTCCCAGCTTCTTGTGTCCCTCCAGCCTTCTTGCTGGGTGGCCATGAGAAGCTGAAAAATCCTTGACTTAGTATAAACACTACTTAGCAACAACTAAAAACATCAGTGTGTTATCAACATTATTTTCCTACTAAATCCAAAACACTGCACTATACCAGCTACTAGGAAGAAAATTAACTCTATCCTAGCCGAAACCAGGATAATCAATAAAATAATCAATAAATGATCAATAAAATTATAGAGGTATTCACTTAGTTGGAATTGACAGAAGTAGGTGAGTAGTATAGGGACAACTTTATCCAAGATAAAAAGTGACAGGTGCCCTACCCTCAGCTTCTGGAAGAAGTGTCATGTCTTTTCATGTCATGTCGTGCCCCCCCACTGCAGGCAGTCACATGTAGCATTTGCCCCAGAAGTCACTCCCCTCTTCTGATCACATGGTCTGTTGTGATTGGCTGGCAGGAGCAGCCACCCCTTCCAGTTTAGCTGAAAGTACATCTGACCAGGAAGTCCCTTTCCCTACATACGCATGGGACTGCCATTTTGATTTCAGCTCCCATTTTATGGGACGGAACTGCCATTTTGTTAAACACTATAACCCACGTGTTTTCATACTGCTCTGTGATTGGCTGATGGCGATTTCTTGAAACCGTCACACCCATGTGTTCTCAGACAGCCATGTGATTGGCTGGCAGGATGAGCCACCCCTTCCTGTTTACCCCAGAAGGATGTCAGAGAAGGAAGCCCCTCTCCCACTAAGTATGCAGGATCCACCATGTTGTTTCAGCCACCGTTTTATGGCTGGTAACCGCCATTTTGAAAATGTCATGCCCCGTGTGTTTTCATACTGCCTTGTATGTCTGGCAGGACTAGCCATCCCAAACATTTACCCAAAAGCACATCAGAAAAGGAAGCCCCCCTCTCACTACATATAGGGATGCCACCATGTTTGAAAGTGTCATTCCCCATGTGTTTTCATAGTGCATTGTGATCGGCTGACAGCCATTTTTGACACTGCCATACCCACATGTTCTCAGATCTCCCTCTGATTGGCTGCCTGCTTCCTTTGGACAAGGAAGTGCACTGATATAAAAATATATACATTTATATACAATATGTACATATATAGAAATATATATATAAACACATGTGTGCAAATATTTATGTATATTATTTATTTTTATACACACTGTTTTATATATATTTATAAAGCTAAAGAAAGTTAATATATTAAATTAGTGATAATAAGTATTAATATTTATTAAAATTATTAATTTTAATTTATTAATTTATTCGATAAATTTATTATTAAATGTAAGACATTTATAATTTCATGTATTAATAAATTTAATTTATTAATTAATAGTTATTAAAATATTGGTTGATAATTTCTATAGAAAGATAGAATAAATATATATATTGGTAAAAGCATACATATAAAATGGATTAAACATTCTTTAATAAGAGCTAGTGGGATGAATAATTAAAGTTTAAATGTGAATAGAAAGGAATTAAACAAAAGTAAAAGGCAGGTTTGGAGACACCTACTTTACCAGGCTGCAGAACAAGCCCTGACATGTCTGGGATGGGGGGGGGTGAACTTCAAGAGGGTGGAGGGGTGACAAAAGAGTGGGAGAGCATGGACAAGTTGGACTACGGACTACGAAGACCCCTCCTAGGAAGCCCACTAAGGAGTCACCTGCACAAACGCTGTCACGTGCAAAGAAAGGCCTAAGACTGTGAGCCCGACTGAGAGGCCTCCACATCTGGGCCCCAGCCCAACAGGATGACCATGCAGGATTACTGGGGCAGACTTTGGGCTTTGCACAGTGCTGCAAGACACAGGCAACACTGGCTGCGGAAATTAAAAACCAGAACAAAATGCCAACTCGAGAAGAACATGTGAGCGGGGACGACAAGAAAAAGACCCTAAGGGATTCCCAGAAAGGACCACGCAAACCAGAACTGGCCAATGGGCCCATGAACCGCAAACTAGATTTCGGGGGGGGGGGCAGCTCCCTTTGCCCATCGTTGTGGGGGATCTTACAGCTACCTGTAAGATCATTCTGGGGTGCAGGCTGGTGCTCTATGTGTTTCCTTATCCTTAGGGCAATGCTGCAAAGAAGCAGCAAAAGACTGAGCATGCAATCAAGACTGGCCTGTTAGACAACGACTACTGGAAAAGCAGCAAGACGCAGGCTTTGGGACACAGACTGCAGCCCTATGCTCTTATTAATCATAGCTACCACAGAAAAAGCAAGTGGATCAGTAAGAGCAACGGGGGTGTTGCAGAGCTGAAAGACCATGATTATTTTTGGGCATAGCAGGCAGGATGGTGGTGATAAAAAGGTCTGGTGGGGCTGTTAGTTCTGAGGCCTTGGCTTACAGGCTTGCAAATGAGAAAAAAACTGTTAGAATGAAGGAATTAGGAAAGCTAAGCGAATTTTGCATCGCTGCAAGCATCATATTGGCAAGGGGTTACGGGAACCACAAGAGCCCATAAATGCAAACTGGTTTTCTGAAGGCCATTGAACACTATAAAATAAAATGAAATAGACTAGACTAGACTAGACTAGAATAGTTCAGTTGGAAGGGACCTCCAACAATCATCTAGTCCAACTGCCTGACCACTTCAGGGCTGATCAAAAGTTAAAGCATGTTATTAAGGGCGCTGCCCAAATGCCTCTTAAACACTGACAGGCTTGGGGCATCGACCACCTCTCTAGGAAGCCTGTTCCAGGGTTTGACCACTCTCCTGGTAAAGAAGTGTTTCCTAATGTCAAGTCTGAACCTCCCCTGATGCAGCTTTGAACCATTCCCATGCGTCCTGTCACTGGATCCCAGGGAGAAGAGATCAGCACCTCCCTCTCCACTTCCCCTCCTCAGGAAGCTGCAGAGAGCAATGAGGTTGCCCCCTCAGCCTCCTTTTCTCCAAACTAGACAAACCCAGAGTCCTTAGCTGCTCCTCATAGGACATGCCTTCCAGCCCTTTCACCAGCTTTGTTGCCCTCCTCTGGACGCATTCAAGGACCTTCACATCCTTCTTAAATTGTGGGGCCCAGAACTGCACACAGTACTCAAGGTGAGGCTACACCAACGCTGAATACAGAGGGGATAATCACCTCTTTTGACTGGCTGGTTATGCTGTTCTTAATGCACCCCAGAATGCAGTTTGCCCTCTTGGCTGCCAGGGCACACTGCTGACTCCTATTGAGCCTGCTGTCAACCAGCACCCCCAGATCCCTTTCTGCAGGGCTGCTCTCCAGCCACTCCTCTCCCAAATTTATACTTGTCCCTGGCATTACTCCGTCCCAGGTGCAGAATCCGGCATTTGTTCTTGTTAAATTTCATGCCATTCATGATTGCCCAATGCTCCAATCTATCTAGATCCCTCTGCAAGGCCTCTTGGCCCTTGAGAGAGTCAACAGCACCTCCCAGTTTGGTATCATCAGCAAACTTGCTAATGGTGCATTCAACTCCTGCATCCAGATCATTGATAAAAATATTGAACAGGACTGGCCCTAGAATTGAGCCCTGAGGAACACCGCTGGTGACCAGTCGCCAGCCAGATGTAGCCCCATTCTCTACAACCCTTTGAGCTCTGCCCTTTAGCCAGTTCTTCACCCAGCGCACTGTGAACCTGCTCATCTCACAGTTGGACAACTTGTCCAGAAGGATGGTGTGAGGGACAGTATCAAAAGCCTTCCTAAAATCCAGAAAAACTATATCCACCACCTTCCCTTCATCCACTAGGTGGGTGACCTTATCGTAGAAGGATATCAGATTAGTTAGACAGGACTTTCCCTTTGTGAACCCATGTTGACCATGCCTGATGATTGCATTGTCACGAGTGTAGAAGATGCATTTGGAAGTCCAACCCCCCCACCCTCAAATGTAGCAAGGGTGGTAGAGGAGTTGGCAGATCGCACTGTGGCTTCCATGGAGCATGTTGGGCAGTGGGGATGGCCAATCCAGAGGTTCCGAGCAAGACAATAAGTAGAAGAATACAGATATGTTAATTTAGATTAGATATCAGTACATGAAGCTTATGAAACATTTGTTCGGGGTGTAGAGCAAATTTTTGATCATTTACGCCAGCTGTTTGAACCTCATGGTTATGCTCAGCTCTGTCTTGAAGCTGTTAGCATGCATGACTTTATATTCTCCTGCTATTAATTTAAACAATATGAAGGCTGCAAAATTTTTAGACTGGGACAGTACTCTCCTGCCAAGTAAAATACAACTGTGTTTTGATCAGACTTTCCACCTGGCTGTCATTATTGTAAAAGCCGTTGGGGGTGGGGTACGCAAAACCCTGGAGTCTATCCCCCATTCCAAAATTATAGACAAAAAGCGGTGCTATGTAATTGATCTAAATAACAGAGACAATAATCTCTGTTTTGCTGAGAGTCTCGCAGCGCTTACAGCTGTGAGGTATCTGACAGATGCAGAATTGTTAAACAGGGCAAAAGAGCTACATGACAAACTGGGGTGGTCTGTGCACAGGAAGGTCATGCTGAGTGACATCCCTTTGTTGGAGGGTCTGCTACATGTTAATATAAGCATCATCCTCCTCTCTGAGGGGAAAAAGGCCTGGGGGATTTTTAAGCTGAGCGACAGTCTTAGATATCCTAAGACCTGTTTCCTCCTTTTACACGATGAACATTATTATGGCGTTAAGGATGTCAGGAAGGTATTTGGGGCGAGAAACTTTTGTGAGCTTTGTCATACATTGTGTAACCATGGTCATAGCTGTAAATGTTATTGCTGGTGTGGTGGGTTGACCTTGGCTGGATGCCAGGTGCCCACCAAGCCGCTCTATCACTTACCCTCCTCAAATGGACAGGGGAGAGAAAATACAATGAAGGGCTCGTGGGTCAAGATAAGGACAGGGAGATCACTCAGCAATTACCATCATGGGCAAAACAGAATCAACTCGGGGAAATTAATTTAATTTATTGACAATCAAATCAGAGTAGGATAATGAGAAATAAAACCAAATCTTAAAAACACCTTCCCCCCCACCCCTCCCTTCTTCCCGGACTCAGCTTTACTCCCAAATTCTCTACCTCCTCCCCCTAAGCAGCCCAGGGGGACAGGGAATGGGGGTTGCTGTCAGTTCGTTACATGTCGTCTCTGCTGCTCCTTCCTCCTCACGCTCTTCCCCTGCTCCAGTGTGGGGTCCCTTCCATGGGAGACAGTCCTTCACGAACTTCTCCAGCATGGGTCCTTTCCGCAGGGTGCAGTCCTTCAGGAACAGACTGCTTCAGCATGGGTCCCCCACAGGCCACAGGTCCTGCCAGGAACCTGATCCAGCGTGGGCTCCTCTCCACGGGGCCACAGGTCCTGCCAGGAGCCTGCTCCAGCGCACGCTCTCCACAGGGTCACAGCTTTCTTCAGGGCACATCCACCTGCTCCAGCGTGGGGTCCTCCATGGGCTGCAGGGTGGATATCTGCTCCACCATTAACCTCCATGGGCTGCAGGGGGACAGCCTGCCTCACCATGGTCTTCTCCATGGGCTGCAGGGGAATCTCTGCTCTGGCGCCTGGAGCACCTCTTCCCCCTCCTTCCCTGACCTTGGTGTCTGCAGAGTTGTTTCTCTCACATATTCTCACTCCTCTCTCTTCCGGCTGCTGTTGTGTAGCAGTTTTTCCCCTTTCTTAAATATGTTATCACAGAGGCGCTACCACCATCGCTGATTGGCTCAGCTTTGGCCAGCGGCGGGTCCGTCTTGGAGTAGGTTGGAACTGGCTCCGTCTGACATGGGGGCAGCTTCTGGCATCTTCTCATGGAAGCCACCCCTGCAGTCTCCTGCAGCTACCAAAACCTTGCCACGTAAACCCAATACAGCTGGCTCTGCTTGTATTTTGACTGCATTTAACTTGGAGAAAAGGATAAGGAGCCCCAGCTGCAGGCTGTTGTTCAGGTCTGGGGAATACTTACAGAGGCACAAGGCTCTGACTATTAAAAAACAAATTGATTGCTTGGCTATGGTTTTCTGAGAGAAGTGTAAGGCCTATGTAGAAAACCAGCACGAATGTAAAGGCTGGAAGCCTGGAATGTGCTATGAACAGATCTGTAATTTAACCAGCACCAGTGTTTCATGCCCACAATGAAAAATGCAGAAGCAGGACAGGGTTGGGTTATGTTTTATATGACATGGAATGTATGCAGGAAACCAGAACACACATCCTGAACTACATTTTTTTTGCTATGGAGTTAGCTCCAGATGCCCCTTGGGATGAAGAAGAAGGGGCAGAAAGGAAAACTGAAAGGGAATGGGAGTTGAAAGGGGCCACATGTCTCGTGGACTTTATTCAGTTGTTTATGGACACAAAGTTTCAGGGCTACACAGTCCTAGTGCATAATGCCAAAGGCTATGATGGCTACTTTGTTGTTAGTCAGCTTCTGAAGGAAAAAATGGATGTGCATTTAATCCCCAAGGTGGTAAAGAAGTACCCAGCCTGGGTTTCATAGACTCTAAAATTTTACCCATGAAACTAAGCAGCCTTCCCCAAGCTTTGAGTATCAAGGTTTGCAAAGGTTATTTCCCTCCTTTTTTTCAACACTGCTGAAACTCAAAGGTATGTGGGCCCTCTTCCACCACCGGAATATTATGGGGTGGGCAGCATGATACTTGAGGAGAAAAAGCAATTCTTGGCGTGGCACACAACTAAGCAGGAGAAGATTTTTGACTTGCAAAAACTGAGTTACTATCACCAGCAAGATGTAAAAATTTTGAGGGAGGCCTGCCAATTATACAGGAATGAGATTATGGTGATGACTCGTCGCACATTCTATGAGAAAGAAGGTGATGAAAAGGTGAAGGCTTATTGCTGTATAGATCCCTTTCAGTACACTACGCTGGCCTCTGCTTGCATGGCCATGTACCGCTTTATGTTCCTTAAACCTAACACGGTAGCAATCCTCCCTCCAGATGGCTCTCATCAGAGGAAAAAGAGCTATTCAACTGCCTCTATTCAATAGCTTATTTATGTGCCTGAAAAGGAAAATATTCAAATCCGTCATGCATTACAAGGTGGTGAATATCAAGTAGGATTCGAATTTAATGGATGCTTTTCCCATGGCTGTATTGAATGCTACCATGAAAATGACTGGAATCCTTTGATGGGGGCCACCTTTGGATATTTGTATTACACAGCACAACAAAAGATGGACCACCTAAAGAGAGCGGGTTTTAACATCAGCTCTCTACGGGAGCATGAGTGGGTCGCTATGACAAAATCAGATGGGGAGCTTGCAGAGTTCTTAGCCAAGATCAAACTGCCCACGCCACTGATCCCCAAAGAGATGCGTTTTCTGGTGGCAGGACAAATGCCATTTGTCTGTATTACAAAGCAGCCCCTGATGAAAAGATATATTACTATGATTTTACTAGCCTCTATCCCTTCATCAACAAAACAAACCAAAACAAAACAATATCCTCTTGGGCACCCCAAAGTTATTTTTGAGACTGTTGACACCCTGACGGCCTACTTCGGGATGGTCAAAGTAAAGGTGTACCCGCCTCATGGGCTCTTTTTCCCTGTGCTTCCCGTGAGGGTAAATGGCAAGCTATTGTTTCCCTTGTGCCACACTTGTGCTGAAACCTGCCAGGCCCTCTGCACCCACAGTGATGAAGAAAGAGCCCTTGTGGGTACCTGGTGTTCCATTGAACTGAACAAGGTTCTGGAGAAGGGCTATAGGGTTTGTGAAATCTATGAGGTTTGGCATTTTGAACAGAGAGCTAGCAGTCTTTTCTCAGATTATATAAAGCTCCACCTCCGCCAGAAGCAGGAAGCTTCAGGCTACCCAGCCTGGTGCACAGATGATGACCAAAAAGCTAAATATGTTGAAGTTTACAGGCAGAAAGAAGATGTCATTTTGCAGCCTGAACATATTAAGAAAAACCCTGTCAAACATCAAATTGCAAAACTGTGTTTAAATTCTCTGTGGGGGAAAATGCGGACAGCGATCCAACCTACCCAACACCACCACAGTAAGAGAACCAGATGAGTTGTATGGTTACCTCTTTTCTGCAGTTTACAATGTGTCCTCCTGGATTTTATCGATGAGGATGCGGCCACTGTCTCATGGAAGCACGCCAAAGGACGTGTGACCCTGGAGCGCGATACTAACATTTTTATAGCGTGCTTCACCACAGCATACGTGCACCTAGAGCGCCCCAAATCCTACGGCTATTTTGCAGTCTGGAGGAAAGTGTTGTTTAAACGTCAAAGGCATCATTCTAAATGCAACAAACAGAGAAAACAGATCAATTTTGAGGCCCTAAGGGATCTCATGTTGGATTATGGTGTAAATCCAGACAGTGACGACCCTAAAAAGACTGTGATAGTGCAGCGCTCTATTGTTAAGAACAAACAGAAGTGCAGAATAGAAACAGGCCCCTCCGGGACATGCGGAAGGTGGTCTATGACAAAAGGGTACTAACTAAAAATTTTAAAAGCCTCCCCTATGTTTTCTGATCACGGGTATGCACTGGAAGCACCCCTTTTCTGCTATTCTGGCAGGCCCTAGCAACTGTGGGAAAAGTTATTTTGTAAAAAGTCTTTTGGAGAATGCCGACCGCTTGCTGTCTGTTATGCCTGAGAATATTGTGTGGTGTTATAGTTGTTGGCAGCCGTTGTACCAGGAACTGCTCTGTAAATGCCCTTTTATCAAATTTGTGGAGGACTTATGTGAAAGTCTTAGTGATAACCATTTATTTCCCCCCAATAAAGTAAATATGGTTGTTGTGTTTGATGATTTGATGAACTCCATTTGTGAGAGTGATGAAATTGAGAAAGCTTTTACTAAGTATGTGCATTACAGGAATCTTAGCATCCTGTAGATTGTCCAGAATGTTTCTTGCCAGGGTAAAAAGAGCCGCACCATCACTCCCAACACAAAATATATGGCGCTATTTAAGAACCCCCAAGATAAGCTCCAGATTGCATCCCTAGCCAGGCAGATGTATCCTGGCAAGGCCCTGTTCATTTTAAAAGCATTTGAAGATGCTACAAAGGCACCCATAGGGGTACCTGGTTGTCGATTTAAATGCTATTACCTGTGAGGCTTTTAGGCTAAGGACTGGTCCTTTCCTGCCAGAGCAGCCAGCCATTTACATATTGGGGGGGGGTGTCAATAAACAGAGAAGGGCCAGACTGACACCCTGTGTTGCTATCAGTTTAAAGGTTTAAGCCAGTGAGGCAGTTTCATATTTAAGCCAATGAGAGCAGTAGAGTCTGGAACAGCCATAATGGGAGCAGTAGGGGCAAAAATTTAACTGGTTTTAAGATAGATCTCTATCATTTTATGAAAGGGATTATATTAAACATTGACAAAGCTAGAGACTAAGCTCTATACTCTGAAGTGTCTTTCAAAGAATATATACTAAAAGCTGAAACAAGAAAGCAGAACATTTTTAGGAGAGTTACTAATGATACTGATGCAGGTAGCAGAATTGCTAATCTTAATTAGCAATTAGGTCTAAATTCTAATCTTTATTCTTTCAAGTTAAAATTAGTCAAGTATCAACAGTTTGCTCAGTACCAGGCACTTGAGTAACTTCCTAAGAACTGAGGTCCTGCAAACTATGTGCAGATGTTAGAGAAATACTAGAATGCTGGCTTTGCTTTCTGCATTTGTCATCTGTCCTCTAGAGCAGAAATGATCTCATTTCCCTGCTGCTCAGTAGACTTTCAGACCCTCAAAAAAGGCAAAATATGTAAAAGGTAAATCATGTAAAAATTATTTTGTTTCTCATGGTTATTGTGAATTGGTACTTAAACAGCATTTTGTTTTCTTTCCAGCTGCATTTACCATGATTGGCACTTCCACACATTTGTCGAATCAGTGCTCACAGTTTGCTATACAATCATTCTGCTACTTTGTGTTTCCTCTGTGTGATGAGCATTCTCCAAGCCCTAAGCTGCGGGAACTGTGCTGGGATGAATGTGAAGTTCTGGAGAACGATCTCTGTAGGCAGGAATACAACATTGCTAGGTCAAACCCCCTCATTTTGATGCAGCTACAGTTGCCTAAATGTGAGGATCTCCCACAACCTGACACCTTGGAGGCTGCCAACTGCATAAGGATAGGGATTCCTGTGGAGAGACTCAACCGATGTAAGTCTTGGTGTTTCATCACTGGGATAAAGTGGGGTTTGTTCCTTTAGTGCTGATATACTGGGTCTGGCTGGGATGGAGTTAATTTTCTTCATAGCAGCCCATATGGTGCTGTGTTTTTGGATTTGTGACAAAAACAGTGTTGATGATAACACACCAGTGTTTTGGTTATTGCTGAGCAGTACTTGCACAGCATCAAGGTTTTGTTTTTTTTTTCCACTCTGTCCCCACAGCTAGTAGGCTGGGGGTGGGCAAGAGGTTGGGAGGGGACACAGCTGGGACAGCTGACCAAAGATGACCAAAGGGATATTCCATATCATATGATGTCATGCTCAGCAATAAAAGTTCAAGGAAAGGAGGAGGAAGGGGGGATGTTCATGGTTATGGTGTTTGTCTTCTCAAGTAACTGTTATGCATGCTGAGGCCCTGCTTTCCTGGAAATGGCTAACCATCTGCCTGGCAATGGGAAGTAGTGAATGAATTCCTTTTTTTGCTTTGCTTGTGTGCACAGCTTTGCTTCACCTATTAAGCTGTCTTTTATCTCAATCCATGAGTTTTCTTGCTTTTTCCCTTCCGATTCTCTTCTCCATCCCACTGTGGGGGAAGTGAGTGAGCAGCTATGTGGGTGCTCAGTTGTTGGCCAGGGTCAACCCATGACAGTCCTTTTTGGTGTTCAAAGTGGGGCTCAAGGGGCTTGAGGGGTTCGAGATAAAGATAGAGTTGTTTGGACTGTGCTAGACTGAATTTATAGCTGTTATAGCTGTTTAGCTGTTAATTGGCAGGCTCCTGTGCTTGCCATGGGGCTTGCTTGCTTTGCCATATATTAGAGTCTAGGGTTTGTTAGTGGCTTCTTTCAGCTTTGGCTGCTTGCTGTACTGCTTATCATCACACTCTGCTGTGCCTGGGAACATTTTGATAACAGCAGTGACCATGCGCCTGGTCAGGTTGGGACTGAGAGATAATATTTTGTCAGTGATTCTTTTTGTGTAGAAAGTACCGCTGCACTGAACATTACTACTTTTTTTGATGTTAATACTGACCATAATCTTTCACTGTTGTAAGGTATAGATAGGGTGGTGAAGAAACTCAAAGAATGCTGTTTAGCACTGAAAAGTGTTATATCAACCACCCTGGGCTATGAAATTCTGTGTTCACACAACAGGTTTAACTCTGATTTGCTAGCAGCAGCAGTGCTTTGTAGGCTTCCCTTTCTACACACCTGTCCCTGAGCCCTGACTCAAGTTCCTTGACCAGTGAGAACACGGTTCACTGACCTATCTTCTGTATTCCTTACCTGTCTGGATGAATCCCCCCATGCAACTATTTGTGAGTCATATTTATGCATTTATGTCAATAAACCTCAAATAGGCTGCAGAAACTTCACAAGAATTGGCTTTTAAGAAATTACACATTTTAGGATATTTAATGTTCATTCTTTCTATATGGAAACTCACAAGAATACTAATGCTGTAAATCAGGCTTGGAATGTAATTGTCCTTTGACACACGGAATGGGTTAAACATTAATCTTCCTTCTGTGGATTTATATTTGCATCCAAGAGTAGAAGGGTTATTCAGCTGTCAGTTGTTATGTGCTGACACTTTTCTGCCTACTCCATTTCCTAGCAATTCATCATCACCCCCATACGCTGTTTGATGTGGAAGCTGCAAGAGACTAAAGATGTTTAAGATTCAAAGTGTGCTAATATTATTCTGAATATCCATTATCTGAACCCACAGTTAGGAGTGGGGGTCATGGCATAACAGAGGGCATGGAAGACTAGTTCTGTGTTAGTAAGGCAATAATCTACTGTAGCTGAGAAGCAGAATTAAGCGAGAAAGTGATGACAGAGCCAAATCAACCAGGGAAGAATTATCAAACAAAAGGAAGGAGAATAAAAACAATAATGAAAAATCTGGGAAAAAGATTTGAAAGCATAGTTGTCTGTGATTCTCAGAGCCAGTGGTACTCCCTCTAGTGGAACAGCTGCTATTTAAGTACCCTTGATTTTTTTAGAAAATGGAAAATGGTTTTGAGAAAGTTGGATTCCTGAGGGTTGACAAGAGAGACTCAGAAAACTGAAAAAGGTAATGTTGCAAACAGGCATTTTCCTGCATGATTCAGTTCAGGTGATGCATATGGGAGGCAAGCATTCAAAAGGATATGAAGAGAGGATAGCAGCAAAACTAAGGCAGAATAAAGACAGAGTTCAGCAGATACAAGAGTAGTGTATATAAAGAGAAGAAAAGCCTGAATCCCTTTTTTTCTAAAAGAAAAAATAAGAAAAAAAATGGCAAAAGACATTAGAAAATGCAACACTAATTTCTGTAAGAAGTGAGCAGCGTAAGAAAATAGGAAGACTGTAAGAAATAAAAAGTGATAGAAAGTTTACACTGCTGACATCAGAAAATTTCTCATGAAGTGAAATACTTGTCTCTAATTTACTTAGACTTATGTTGTCTTCTATCTAAAGGTCTGTATTGGGTGTATGTGGCAAGGTTTTGGTAGTGGCAGGGGGCTGCAGGGGTGGCCTCTGTGAGAAGAGGTCAGGGGCTGCCCAGTGCCAGACACAGCCAGTTCCAGATGGCTCTGCAACAGCCCCACCACTGGCCAAATCACAGAATCACAGAATGGTTGAGGTTGGAAGAGACCTCTGGCAGTCATCTGGTCCAACCTCCCTGCTCAAGCACGGACACCTAGAGTCAGTTCCTTGGGACTGTTATCTAGATGTTTTTTCAATATCTCTAAGGAGGGAGACTCCACAACCTCACTGGGCAACCTGTTCCAGTGCTCAGTCACCCTCCCAGTGAAAAAAGTGTTTCCTATGTTCAGATGGAACCTCCTCTGTTTCAATTTGTGCCCATTGCCTCTGGTCCTGTCACTGAGCACCACTGAAAAGAGCCTGGCTCCATCTTCTTTGCACCCTCCCTTCAGGTATTTATATACATTGATGAGATCCCCCCTGAGCCTTCTCTTCTCTAGGCTAAACAGTCCCAGCTCTCTCAGCCTTTCCTCATAGGAGAGATGCTCCAGTCCCTTCATCACCTTAGTGGCCCTGTGCTGGACTCTCTCCAGTATGTCCATGTCTTGCTTATGCTGGGGAGCCCAGAACTGGACACAGGACTCCAGGTGTGGCCTCACCAGTGCTGAGCAGAGGGGAAGGATCACCTCCCTCGACCTGCTGGCAACACTCCTCCTAATGCAGCCCAGGATACCATTAGCCTTCTTTGCTGCAAGGGCACATTGCTGGCTCATGTTCAACCTGGTGTCCACCAGGACCCCCAGGGCCTTTTCTGCCAAGCTGCCTTCCAGCTGTGTGGCCCTCAGCATATACTGGTGCCTGGGGTTGTTCCTCCCCAGGTGCAAGACTTTGCACTTCTCCATGTTGAACTGCATGAGTTTCCTGTCAGCCCATTTCTCCAGTCAGTCAAGGTCCCTCTGGATGGCAGCATGACCTTCTGGCATATCAGCTGCTCCTCCCAGTTTGGTGTGGTCTACAAAGCTGAGCCAATCAGCAAAGCTGGTGGTGCCTCTATGAAAAAATATTTAAGAAAGGGCAGAAAAATTCTGGGCAGGCAGAGGAGGGAAAAAGAATGAGAAACAGCAGAGGGAACACCAAGGTCAGAGAAGGAAGAGGAGGAGGTACTCCATGGTGCCGGAGCAGATATTCCCTGCACCCCATGGAAGAGATCATGCTGGAGCAGATATCCACTGCAACCCATGGAGGATCCCGCACTGGAGCAGATGGATATTTCCTGAAGGAATTGTGGCTCGTGCAGTGCTCATGCTGGAGCAGATTTTCCTGACAGGAACTGCAGCCCATGGAGAACCCATGCTGGAGCAGAGTTTTTCATGAAAGACTGCAGCCTGTGGGGAGAGCCCATGCTGGAGCAGGGGAAAAGTGGGAGAGGGAAGGAACGGCAGAGAGAAACTGCATGTACTGACCATTGCCCCCCCTCCCCCCTGCACCGCTTGGGGAGGGGTAGAGGAGTCAGGAGTGATGGAGTAAAGTTGAGCATGGGAAAGAGGGAAGGAAAGGTGTTGTTTTAATGTTCATCTTTGTTTCTCACTACCTGAATCTATTTTAACTGGCAATAAATTAAATTAATTTTCCCTAAGTCAAGTCTGTTTTGCCCGTGACAGTAATTGGTAAGGAATCTCCCTGTCTGTATCTTGACCCTTGAGCTTTCTCATTCTGTTTTCTTCCCCTGTCCTGCTGAGGAGGGGGAGTGAGCACGTGGCTGGGTGGGAGTTTGGCCCTTAGCCAAGGTTAACCCACCACATACATGCTACTTGGCACCAATTCACATTCAGAAGTACCAAGTAATTTTATGTATAGCCATAGGACTGAGACACTCAAGGGCAAAATTCAGAAATATCCAAGTATCAAAGAGTACAGAGAGCCACAGAGCTGAAGTTTTAAAAAAACACAACTTTTATTTAAATTCTGAAGTACCTAAATTTAAGTACGTAAATCCTAACACACTTTATTTTATGCAGATGTGATATATGCACTTCAACTGTTTTGGTTTTGTTTGCTCCTGATTGCTTTGTTATTTGTAACTTCTTGTCAAATCTTTTGTTATAGATCATCAATGCTACAATGGTTCTGGAGCAGATTATAGAGGTACGGTCAGTGTTACCAAATCTGGCCACACTTGTCAACTCTGGGACTCTCAGAATCCCTACAACCATGATCTGACAAGCACACAGTTTCCAGAGCTAGGTGGAGGACACGCATATTGCCGAAATCCTGGAGGCCAGATGGATGGGCCCTGGTGTTTTACAAAGAATAAAAACATACGCATGGAACTGTGTGCCATACCATCTTGTAGTATGTACTCACTTTCTTTTTTCCCCTACTACTGTCCTAAATCCTGTGTAGTTTTAAATATGTCATATCGTTACAAGTATGATTCACTTAGGTTATACTTTCAAATGTTTCACTTGCTATAGTGTGGCACTCATTTAATATTTTCTTGAGACCGGAGCTTGTAACTGAAATATTGTGCTACTTTTTTAATTACTTATTGAAGGGTCAAGCAGAGATAATAATTAATGGTACTGTTGTGGTTTGGTTTCTAACTTGTTAAATGTCATGCCTTGATGTATTTATCATCATCTGTATGTGTTTGGTTTGCTAGCATTATTCAACAGTATATTGCTTTCACTCTGTATGGCATCTTGCAGGCAACAAGGATTTTCAGATCCTGTAGAGGGAGATATAGCACTATGCTTGGTTGTAAGGAAACTACAAAACACACAGAAGCAGAGATAAAAAATAGATTATAGTCTCAGAAATGTCCTACATTATCTGCTTGTGGATCAGTACTGCACTACTGTTAGCAAAAATAAAAAGCAGCCTCTCACAGCTTAATACAGTTCCATTTACTTCCCTGTACTGGTACAGACTTCATTCTAGAGCTGTTACAGTGGTAATAGTCTTTAGACACCACAAAGCAACTTAATACTGTCTTCATTAGGAAGAAAGGCATGTTTCCTGCAGCAACAAATGTGCCATGAAAGCCATAAAAGTGGTTTCATTATAGATTGCCTGGATATCTAAGAGTACTCAAAATTGATATGAAATTTCTGAGTTACTTCACTTTTTTACAGTAACATGATTTGACATATATAATAAATTTCTGCATTGAATCAAACATGATGTTAAGGTAACACTAGGATGTGGTTGCAGTGAAAGCAGTAGTCACAAATAGCAAACCCCCTGATTGCAAAAGATATCCCAGGCAGTTCCAATAAACCTTTTGGATGTTATTATGCTGCCCTAAACACCAAGAAAAAAGTATTTTAGAAAGGTTCCAGAGCAGTCTTATTAAATGTATTGATGGCCTTTTCATCTTTGTCTTACTGTAACATAAGCATTTTAATTCTATTAAGTACAAGTAATATCTCTGCCAGCAAGAGGTGAGATTTCTTTTATTCTGGGCAGAAGTAGTATCAGTGGAGGTAAATTACAGGGCAAAGTGCTGATGAAATGTCTGAAGTTGAGTGAGAAGGCCAGATTGCCACATTGTGCTGCAGTTTATAACATTGAGATCAGCACATTATATACTATGATCAAGACTACTCACTTATTTTATATACACTGAACAAGATAATGCAATGATATTCAAGTCTATATTCTACAGTTTCCACAGCAGGAAACCTAAAAAATAATGTGAAATAAATAATGTACTGGTACAGTCAACACAGACAGTGTTAAATGTGGGACTCCTAGTTTATCTTCATACTGTTTGCTGCTATGTCCATTCAAATTTTTTTGAAACATTTAGTGGAAAATTAACGTGTGAGGGGAAAAAAGCATGGCTTCTGTTTTCAAGTTATAGGAGTTTATTTTTCATTTAAAATTTAGTGTTAATAAACACACTCTAGTGCTTTTTATTTTTCTTTACTGTTGAATGCATTAAAAATACTTATTATAAACAATGAATATTTCTGTGCCTGACAGGCTCACATGACAACAGCAAAATGGGAATCCTCTACATCCTGATTCCCAGCATAGCTATCCCTTTGGTTATCGCCTGCCTTTTCTTCTTGGTCTGTATGTGCAGAAACAAACAGAAGGCATCTGCTGCTACATCGCAGCATCGCCAGCTGATAGCACCTCCTAGACAGGACATGGAAATGCCACTCAGTAGTCAGCGTAAACAGGTATTTCTTGCAGAATTTGCTTAGGCCACAGTTTTCCAAAGTGTCTTAGAATTTCAGTGTTCAAACTGAGTCATGTTTTAAGGGACCTAATTTTCATAATGCGATGGCCATCTATTTCAGTAAAAAATAGGTCTTGCTGTCACTAGCTGTATCTAGAAATCCCAGCCTCAGGCAATAGCTTTCAGTACAAAATATTTTATGACATCTGCACTTACCTGTCAATTCCCATTTTGACTCATCTCAGTGACTAGAAATGTTATTTCTAATCCAATCTTCAGTTTGTAGCTCATTTTTCCTCGTGGTAACAGCATGTCTGATTTGCTTGTTTCAAGCAGAATGCATAATAGGGTTTCTTTTCTAATCTGTCTGCTCAGTGTTCTGGTATTCTGAACTACCACTGAGCTGGGAGCTGAGTCTAAGTGCAACAGGTTTCTAAGTCACAAAGGAGAGTGAAACAAAAATGACTTTGAACTTCTGTCTACAATCTTCACTCTTGCATATAATTTTCTGGGCTAACTAAATGATCTCCATGTTAAAATCCTGTTCAGTCCTAATGTTGAATATTTAATCATAGTATTTACAAGACAGAAGTTCTCAAAAACAATACTCAATTTGGAACAATTGGCAACATCTGTTCAGGAAACTGCAGGATGAGCAATTACCAATGTAACAAATTGCATTGATTTTGTGCATTAAGGGGGAGGTTTAATGGCCAAGTCTGGCCTGTGCTGGAGATTGTTTGGTCCAGTTCAGTCTGTTGGGGACTAAAATCACAGCTTGTTCCCAAATCACCTGTTAAGGCCTCTTTCCAGCCTGCCTGGTTCCCTCCTGCTGTTGTGCCCTCTGTGAAGCTGTGCTGGCTGCATGTGGCTCAGCCTGGAACTCCTCCAGCCCATGTTGTTCAGGCTAGACTTATGAAATCCAACATCACAAACTCCCTTGCTTCCTCTGCCAGGCTGGAGAAGGAAAGCATTCTCTGGGGATTTCTTTACTCTTGGCTTTGCCCCCTTTTCCTTCTTATAGAACCCAAAGAGAGAGGGTTCATTCCTCCTTCTGCTGGGAGGGATATTTCAGTTCCCCCCCCAAAGGCTGCTGTCTCCTGAGCTGGTACCCATGGCTTTTCTGATAAAACTCCAATGGGCAGTGCACCTCTGGGCATGTCTGTTGTGCAGTTGCAGTTAATAGGTGTCATTATTTGACATATTTACTCTGAATTAATTGTTCTTTTAGCTTGCTGGAAATATGGTGGCTCCTTTCTAAAAATAATTATATTCATCATCTTGCAGCATAATTTAATTTACACTTCTGATAATGGTATAACTCATTCCAAGGTTAGCTGTAAAATCAATATACAAAAAGTTGAAAAGTCATTTTGACCCAATTTATCTTCCTGTGGGAGCACCTAACCACTGGGAGCTTTTCTTTAATGAAAGCTTCTGCTGTTTAGAAAACACTGTTTTCTACTGGGTTTTTTTGTTTGTTTTGTTTCAGGCTAAACTTAAAGAAATCAATCTGTCGACTGTGCAGTTTATGGAGGAACTAGGAGAAGAGAGGTTTGGCAAAGTCTACAAGGGACATCTTTTTGGTATGACACCAGGTGAACAGACACAAGCTGTTGCTATCAAGACACTTAAAGACAAAACAGAATTGGTTCTTCGGGAAGAATTCAAACATGAAGCAATGCTGAGATTGCGGTTACGGCACCCAAACATTGTTTGCTTGCTGGGAATAATGACAATAGTTATTGTTCTCATAGTGACCTCCATGAGTTCTTGGTGATGAGATCTCCTCATTCAGATGTTGGCAGCATTGATGATGACAAGACAGTGTGTTGGGTTTGTGTAGCGGGGGAGGGGCTACAGGGGTGGCTCCTGTGAGAAGCTGCTAGAAGCTTCCCCAACTCCAAACTCAGACTTGCCTCTGGCCAAGGCCAAGCCAATCAGCAACTGTGGTAGCGCCTCTGTGATAGCATATTTAAGAAGGGGAAAAAAAGACTCCTGAGGGAGAGAGTAAGATGGAGGAGGAAGAAGAAGAAGAAGAAGAAGAAGAAGAAGAAGAAGAAGAGCTACAGTAAAAAGAGAAGGAGAGAAAGAAGAAGATGGAAGAAGAAGAGGAGCTCCAGTGAGGAGTGGAATGTGAGAGAAACAACCATGCACACACCGAGGTCAGTGAAGAAGGAGAGGAGGAGATGCTCCGGAGCAGAGATTCCCCTGCAGCCCGTGGTGAGATGGCAGGAGCAGAGATTCCCCTGCAGCCCGTGGAGGACCCCACACTGGAGCAGGTGGCTGGGCCCGGAAAAGGCCATGACTCTGTGGGAGAGCCCACGCTGGAGCAGTTTGTGGAGGACTGCAGTGCATGGAAAGGACTTGAGTTGGAGAAACTCATGGAGGGCTGACCCCTGTGAGAGGGACCTCACGCTGGAGCAGGGGAAGAGTGTGAGGAGTCCTCCCCCTGAGGAGGAAGGAGTGGCAGAGACAATGTGGGACGAACTGACCGCAACCCCCATTCCCGTCCTCCTGTGCCGCTGTGGGGGGAGGAAGTAGAGGTATCGGGAGCAAAGCTGAGCCCAGGAAGAAGGGAGGGGTGGGGGAAGGTGTGTTTTTAAGATATGGTTCTATTTCTCATCATCCTACTCTGATTTGATTGGTAACAAATTAAATTGGTTTATTTTTCCCCAAAATTGAGTCTGTTTTGCCTGTGACCATAATTGGTGAGTGATCCCTCCCTGTCCTTGTCTCGACCCAGGAGCTTTTTGTTGTATTTTCTCCTCCCTATCCCTCCGGGGGGGAGGAGTGAGCAAGTGGCTGCGTGGTGCTTTCTTGCTGGCTGGGCTTAAACCATGACAGACAGTAAAATCCACTCTGGAACCAGCAGATTTTTTCCACATCATGACTCAGATAGCTGCAGGAATGGAATACCTTTGAAGCCACCATATTGTCCACAAAGACTTAGCAACTAGAAATATATTGGTGTTTGATAAACTTAATGTAAAAATATCTGAATTAGGTCTTTTCAGGGAGGTTTACACTGCTGATTACTATAAACTGATGGGAAATTCCCTTCTTCCTATCCAATGGATGTCCCCTGAGGCTATTATGTATGGCAAGTTTTCTATTGATTCGAATATCTGGTCATATGGAGTTGTGTTGTGGGAAGTTTTCAGCTATGGCCTGCAGCCTTACTGTGGTTATTCTAACCAGGATGTTGTTGAGATGATCAGGAATCGCCAGGTTTTGCCATGTCTTGACGACTGCCCCATGTGGATATACACTTTGATGTTGGAGTGTTGGAATGAATTTCCCAACAGAAGACCAAGATTTAAAGATATCAGACAGACTAAGAACATGGGGAAATCTTTCTAATTGCAACAGCTCAGCACAAACCTCTGGGGCAAACACCACCACACAAACAAGTTCTCTCAGCAGAAACCCTGTTAGTAACGTCAACAATGCTAGGTATGTTGGACCAAAGCAGAAAACTCAAGCTTTCCTTCAACCTCAGTTCATACAAATGAAAGGGCAGATAAGACTGATGGTCCCACCTCCTCAGCTCTACATTCCAGCCAATGGTTACCAGCCAATGCCTGCCTATGGCGCTTACTTGCCAAATTTTTACCCTGTCCAAATTCCAATGCAAATGATTCCTCAGCAGGTTCCTCCCCAGATCATTCCCAAACCAGGCTCCCACCACAGTGGGAGTGGATCCACCAGCACAGGCTACGTAACAACAGCACCTTCTAACACATCAGTGGCCAACAGGTCTGCTTTGCTCTCAGAGGCCATGGAAGACACGCACAATGGAACAGAAGATATTGCTCAGAATCCTGTCCAGGAGGAGGAGGAAGAGGAGGAGTCTGTACCAGAAACAGGATTACTGGGTGATAATGACACACTTCAGATGGACGAGGCAGAAATTCAATGTGAAGCCTAAAGAATTTGGCCTCATTACTAAGAATTTCACATCACTTTTGTGCATGGAGACTGTAGATCTTTAGACTTAAGATCAGTGATTTTGATCTGACTAAAAGAAACTAAACCAAAAAACTTACACCCATATGAAGTGCTGCAATAATGATATACCACGTTTATTGACTGTTGTCACCATCAGATTTTGCAAATACGATGGTATGGAATTGCTGGGTTTAATCCTTTTTGTTGCCCTACAGTTTTGAGGGAAGCTGCTGTTGCTGCGCAATGTATTGCAGAGTAGCATCACACATCATGTATATCATGATATGTGAGTGTAATGTTAGTGAATTATGCTTAAATCAATAAGACAAAAAGGAATCAGTCTGCAGTTACAGAATTGCCGTAAGCATAAAGAAGTGCCATGGATGTGATGGACAACGTAACATATGGTATTTATCTCTGATATAATGGACGCAAGATTGTTGTTTGCTTTCTGAGTCTGAAAAAATAACAAGTTAAGAATATTGATCCATGTTTTTATTACAATAGTCAGAAAAGTAGGGAAACTGAACACAAAATTGGCTGTGCTGAGTCAGGCCATGGGTCTGTCTAGCCCAGTAGCCTGTCTCCAAAGGCAGCCAATAGTGACTGCCCAGGGAAGAGTACAAGGGCAGGGCAAATATATAGTGATATTTCCTCAGAGTATTTCCCGACCCTCCAGCAACTTGTGGCTTAGGGACTTCCCAAGCCAGAGGTGGAACCTTTTTTTTTTTTAAATAACCCTTGATGGAATTTTCTTCCATGAATTTATCCAAATGATTTTGAACCCACATAAACTTATCGCATTCACAACATCCTGTGGGATAACATGAGAGAGGATGCCTTCCTTTCATCATTCCCAATGAATGACTGTGACAGAAGCTTCCAAATGAGATTGGCCGACTACATCTGTGGATGAAAGTATTCCTTTTCTGATGCATATTTTCAGCACTATGCAGCCTTAATACACTTAACCAAAAGAAGAGATATGTTAGGTGTGCACTAACTTAACAATCCAACTTTAATTACATGTTGGCTGTTGTTGTGGTTTAACCCTGGCCAGAAGCTAAGCACACAGCTGCTCGCTCACTCCCCCCACAGTGGGATAGTGGAGAGAATCAGAAAGGTAAAAGTGCGAAAACTCGTGGATTGAGATAAAGACAGTTTAATAGGGAAAGCAAAAGCCATGCACACAAGCAAAGCAAAACAAGGAATTCATTCACTACTTCCCATCGGCAGGCAGATGGTTAGCCATCTCCAGGAAAGCAGGGCTCCATCACGCGTAACGGTTACTTGGGAAGACAAATGCCATCACTCTGAACGTCTCCCCTTCCTCCTTCTTCCCCACAGCTTTTATTGCTGAGCATGACATCATATGGTATGGAATACCCCTTTGGTCAGTTGGGGTCAGCTGTCCCGGCTGTGTCCCCTCCCAACTTCTTGTGCACCCCCAGCCTACTCGCTGGTGGGGTGGTGTGAGAAGCAGAAAAGGCCTTGACTCTGTGTAAGCACTGCTCAGCAATAACTAAAACATGGGTGTGTTATCAACACTGTTTCCAGCACAAATCCAAAACATAGCCCCATACTAGCTACTATGAAGAAATTTAACTCTATCCCAGCCAAAACCAGTACAGTATAGAAAAGGGCTCCAGATACATGTTCCTACATTGTAAAAGTGTTGGTTTTGTGCAGGGTTATAAACTCACTTGATTTACTACAATTAGTGTTGGATTGCATGTGAAACTGTGAAAATGAATCTTTGAATTTCAGAAGACCAAAATAAGTAATATTGTACAGAATGCTGGTTTTGTGCTTCTACTTGCAAGATGAATCATGTACAGACCTTTAAATGTAATTTATTTTTTATTGCATTTTTATACTTTTTCATTGAAATATTTGGATTTTTTAACACATTACTTTATAATTTTGCCATTTAGAATATTCACATGCAGTGCAGTTGTTTTGTATTTCTGGTTCATTTTGTAAAATATGCAGACAGGTCCATACATTTCACAACTCTTTCTGTAATACAAACAATATGCACACTCATTGTAGCATTGTTGTAGCCAACACACACTATAGTTATAAGTTGTAAGTCCAACACATGGAGTATTCAATAAAAAGTGATGCAAAAAGTATGATTACGTGTTATCTTTATAGTTCCTACAGCTGTTGTTTTTGTTATGGTACTTTGTAGAAATAGAAATGGACACAGTTCCTTATGTTTATAGGTTTCATATCCGAATTACAACTTTTTCTTTTATTACACTGGAATTCACTTATAAGTGACCTACAGCCTATGTTCACGGTATGGCAGCATTACTTGTTTCCAGTGGTTCACCTAGATTTGGAAATGCACTGGTAGGAAAAAACATGAAAGCTTTATTGCTTGTGTTAATATAATGCAGCTTTGGGTGCTATTAATAAATAAATGATAGATAAATAAATAATGTGAAGTTTATTTGCTTAAGTTCCTTGTTTCTTCTAGGTTTCTCATGTTCTCATGTTGCTGTACTCCATTTACCAACTACATTTGCTTCCTTTTCTAACTTACTGCCTGAAAAATGGAGACTGGTCCAGTTTTACACCATGGATTCATCAGTGAGAGAAGAGATATAATAAGTGAACTAGTGGCAGTCAGTGGAAACTTCTGTACAGCACGGTCTAAAGTTTACCCCACTTTTGACAGTCAAAGAGCATTAAGACTTTGGGTGCTTTGGGTGCAGTTTGGGAAAGTCCTAATTCTCCTCTTCAAGCCTAATAAATTTGAGCCTATAAATCTGTCGTGGGCAAAAAAATAGTTTCAATCAATTTAATTTGTTGCCAATTAACAAACTTTACTGATTATTGGTATAGAGAAATAAAGACAAACAAATAAAAAAACCACTTAAAGAAACACAGTTTGGCTTCCCTCAGGACACCTCTCCTCCCATCTTTCTGATCTCCAGCCCCTCACCATACATTACACTCACTCCCTCTGGTGAGGCAATGGGCGGAGAAGGAGATTGGGATCAGTGTGTAGTGATTCTTTTTCTTTTGCTGCTCATTGTTTCTTACTCCACTGCTCTGGCGGGGATTCCTCCACCAGCCACAGTCCCTTTAGAGTCAAACCTCCTCCTCAGTTTCCTCTCGGTCCCTGCTCAGGCAACTCTGTTCCAGCCCCTTCTCAGATGACTCTGCTGCAAGCCCTGATCAAGTGTTTCTCCTTGCTCTAGCACTGCTTGGACATCTCTCCTTTCTCCAGTATCTGCTTGAGTGTCTCTCCTTTTTCCAGCCCCTGTTTGGGAAGCTCTTTAATCCAACCCCTGCTCACATGACTCTCCTTGTTCCAGCCCCTGTTCAGGTGACTCTTGGCTCCATCCCCTTGCTCGGGCATCTTTGCTCCTGCCCCTGCTTGGGTATCTCTCTTTGTTCTGGCCCTGCTTGGGCATCTCTCCTTTCTCTAGCCCTGGCCAGATATCTATCCTTGCTCCAGCCCAAGCTCAGACAACTCTCTGCTTCAGCCCCTACTTAAGCATCTCTCTTTTTCCAGCCCCTGCTCGGGTGGCTCTCTGCTCCAGGCCTACTTGGGAATCCCTCCTTGCTCCAGCCCTGCTCAGGCTACTTGCTTTGCTCTAGCCCTGCTCGTGTGTGTCTCCTTGCTCCAGCCTCTGCTCAAGTGAATCTTTCCTCCAGCCCCCATGTAGCGGTCACAGTTACAACCTATGAGGGTTACCCAACCCGCAGGTGTGTGAAGATCATGACCATGGGGTTCTCAGGATTCTGCAATACACAAGGACGTGGAGGTCTGGGTTTCTAAGAATTTCTTTATTACAAATTACTACAAAACTACTATTAGTAAAAACAAATGTGTGTGTGTGTACTGCAAGTCACTACAAAATTACTACTAGGAAAGCAAGTATATATATATTACAAGAGTAAAGCAAATATATGTATATTACAAGTTATTACATAATTCCAACTAGTGAAGCAAGTATATGCTTATGAACTTTTACCTGTGTGCACACCTATAAATATATTATGTGAGGTGTTACCAGTACGACACTCACCAAACTGCTCCTAGGAGTGGGACTAATTGACAATGGAAAAGTCTCACTTCAAAGATTATCCACGTCACGGAGTCTGGAGTCAGCCAGGTACCCCTGGTGAGGGTCTGGTCTGTCAGGGAGATCTCACGAAGGGAAGCTCTTGCAGAGGAACTCATTTTGGGTAGGTAGCGAGTTAGTTACTTTTTATACCTTTTTGGTGTAGATACATAAGTGGGCGTAGGACATCAGTTCCCAGAATATTTGTTGCTGACTCCTATTTTCCTGGAAGGTCAGTTTGTTATCACAGTTTCTTTGTCCTGCATCCATCAAGGTTTCTTTGTCCTGCCAACTACTCCCCATCAAGGAAGTTTCAGCTGAGCTTATCAGGAATGTCTTGGAGCTCCAGGTTAAGGAGATAAACTTCTTTGTCAATGTGTTTACCAGGTCGCCTTTGTGGCAGCTGTCACCCTGTTCAGGCAACTCTTTGCGCAAGCTCCCCTTTAGGCAGCTTTTTGCTGAAACTCCCACTTGGGTGAGTCTTTGCTCCAGACCCTGCTTGGGAGATTCTTTCCTCTAGCCCCTTCTTGGGCATCTCTGCTCTAGCCCCTGCTCGGGCAACTCTTTGCTCCAGTCCCCACATGGGCAGGTCTCCTTGCTCTAGCTCCTGCTGGGGCAAATCTTTGCTTCAGTCAGGCTCAGGAAACTCATTGCTCCAGACCCACTTGGGCAACTCCTTGCTACAGCCCCAGCTCGGGTGACTTTTCACAGGCCCCTGTTTGGGCATCTCTCCTTGCTCGAGCCTCTTCTCTGACATCTCTCCTTGCTCCAGCACTGCTCGTGCAATGCTTTTCTCCAATCCCTTCTTGGACATTTCTTTCCTCCAGCATTGCTTGGGTGTCTCTCCTTGCTCCAGACTTTGCTCTTGCGTCACTCCTTTCTCAAGCCCATTTTCAGGTAACTGCTCCAGCCCACAATCAGGCATCTCTCCTTGCTGTAGCCACATATGGACGTCTCTCCTTCCTCCAGACCTTTCTTGGTTGACTCTTTGATCCCGCCCCTTCTCAGGTGAGCCCTTCCTCCAGCCCCTGCTTGGGATGCTTTTAGTGACATATTAATAGAAGTAATATAGAATATTATTTATTTGGTGTTAACCAGACAAGCGGCTTCTGCTGAATTTGTATCCCAGTGCTTCCTATTAGAAGCACTAGAAGAAGATTAACTCTGTCCCAGCTGAAACCAGGACAATATCCACCCCTTATTCTATACCATTTACGTTATGCCCAGATCCCACACTTTCCGATACATTTCCAATTAATCACCATCACTTTTCCTGTCTTTTAATATATACACACAGATATCATTCCCACAGTCTATGGGCCATCTCTATCAAATGTCTGTTGAGTTCATGCAGTCCATGACTTTGGGCTCCATCTGTCGTAACAGTCTGTCTGGGCAGGAGGGATGGTGCGAAGTCCGCTCAGTCGTCAGAACAGGATTGGGCTTTGGTGTGATGTGGCGGGCGAGTGACATTGGGCGCAGCAGGAGGATGGTGTGTGGTGTTGGATTGTTGCATGCTGAAGTCAGTCCTGGTTCCATCACTACTGCACTTCACTCGGTTTTATCAAAGTTCATTCTTCATTAATCTGGGTGATTCTTACTGTAATACTGTTGATATAGCATATAACAACTATAGTAGTGATGACATACAGTGGCAGGGTTATATAGCAATTAACATCATACAATTTAATCTATTGGCTATTCTCACCTAAAATGAAATCCCCTTGAGGCACACATCGGACTTCCCCATCCTTCTGCATCACCCACCAAGTGCACCCAGGCCCTTGAGCAAAAGCAATCCCACGAATGGGTTTGCCTTTGCCTGAGGCAGGAGTAACCCAGACTGTCTTCCCTAGCATATTTTTTATGTGCACTGCAGGGACTTTATCCCCTTCTACAGTATGTAAAAGTTCTGATTGGGCAGGGCCAGCCCAATTGGCAGATCCTCTAGTGTTGACTAACCAGGTGGCCTTTGCTAGATGTGTATCCCAATGTTTGAAGGTCCCACCACCCATTGCTCTCAATGTAGTCTTTAACAACCCATTGTATCGCTCGATTTTCCCACAGGCTGGTGCATGATAGGGGATGTGATACACCCACTCAATGCCATGCTCTTTGGCCCAGGTGTCTATGAGATTGTTCCGGAAATGAGTCCCGTTGTCTGACTCAATTCTTTCTGGGGTTCCATGTCGCCATAAGATTTGCTTCTCAAGGCCCAGGATAGTGTTCCGGGCAGTGGCATGGGGCACGGGATATGTTTCCAGCCAGCCGGTGGTTGCTTCCACCATTGTAAGCACATGGCGCTTGCCTTGGTGGGTTTGTGGGAGTGTGATATAGTCAATCTGCCAGGCCTCCCCATATTGGTATTTCAGCCATGGTCCTCCATACCACAGAGGCTTTAACCGCTTGGCTTGCTTGATTGCAGCGCATGTTTCACATTCATGGATGACCTGTGCGATAGTGTCCATGGTCAGGTCCACCCCTCGATCGCGAGCCCATCTATATGTTGCACCTCTTCCCTGATGACCTGAGGTGTCATGGGCCCACCGAGCCATGAATAATTCACCTTTATGCTGCCAATCCAGATCCACCTGAGCTACTTCAATCTTAGCAGCCTGTTCCACCTGCTGCTTGTTTTGATGTTCTTCAGTGGCCCAGCTCTTAGGTACGTGGGCATCTACATGACGTACTTTCACAACCAGGTTCTCTAGCCGGGCAGCAATATCTTGCCACAGTGTGGCAGCCCAGATGGGTTTACCTCTGCGTTGCCAGTTACTCTGCTTCCATTGCTGCAACCACCCCCACAGAGCATTTGCCACCATCCATGAGTCAGTATAGAGATAAAGTATTGGCCATTTTCCTCGTTCAGCAATGTCTAAAGCCAGCTGGATGGCTTTCACCTCTGCAAACTGACTCGATTCACCTTCTCCTTCTGCAGTTTCTGCAACTTGTCGTATAGGACTCCATACAGCCGGAAATACAAATGGGTTCTACCCCTTTATAGCTTGATGGCATTAGGGTACACTGTTCACCAGTGTCCACTAGAGCCTTATACTCCTGTGGGTCTGATGTGCCAGATCCACACAGTCCAGTAAACCCGGTTGTCCCTCTCTTCCGCCTGGCTGGAGGCAGGGCCCCTCTAGTCCCGGTCATAGGATTCTCCACTCACTTTTTGTAAAAATGAATTAGAATTCCTTCTCATAGGATCAGGAGTAAGATCAGCCCTTCCACTCTGTCTTCTGCCACACTGCTCACACTGCCCACCAGAGGCTGAAGCAACAATTTTCCTGGAAGAACCCTCATTTCTGATTGTTTTTCCTTGCAATTCCCGTACCCGTGCATCTAGGACCGAGGTAGGTTTTCCATCCCACTTCCTCATATCCTCTCCGTGGTCAAGCAGGTAAGACCACAGGGTACCCCGTGGTATATACCTTCTATCTCCTCTCTCTTGAGCAGAGGGACACTTATTCCTAATAGCTGAGATATTGGTCTGTGCAGGTGGGTGCAGAACTTATCCTCAAATCGCTGGAACTCTTGGGACCGTTTCTTGGCTAATATGTCTGGCAGTTTCTCCGCAGCCGAGACAAGGGAGGAAGTGAGACTTTCTTCGTATTGCCGGAGTCGGCGAGCCAATTCATCCACTGTTGGTCCCTCCTCGTCTTTCCAGTCCATTACTGCCAATGAGTTGGCATACGACGATGGTGCGCTCTGTGTAAACTTCCACCACATAGGTCGTGCACACTGGACTCCACCTGGATCTGTGGGTAACTGTGCATCGTCTGGGTCATAACAAACCATCTCCCACACGACTAATTCCCTCAGGTACTGGATACTTTTCTCCATGGTGGTCCACTTGCCTGGGTGACATACAACATCTTCCTTGAAGGGATACCTTTCCCTCACGCCCAATAGAAGTCGCCTCCAGAGGCTGAGGGCTTGTGTCTTTTTTCCAATCGCCTTGTCAATGCCCCCTTCCCTAGAAAGGGATCCCAACTGCTTGGCCTCCCTACCCTCTAATTCCAGGCTACTGGCCCCATTATCCCAGCATCGGAGCAGCCAGGTGATATTGTGCTCACCTGGACGACGGCTGAAATCTTTTCGCATATCTTGCAGCTCACTCGGGGATAGGGATCGGGTGATTATCTCTGGTTCTGCCTCTTCCTCTTGTTCTCGTGATTACCCTGGTTCACCTTCATCCTTTGCTAAGCGAGCTGTCTTTTTTGAGTATTTCTTCTTCTGTACAGGGGCGACTGATACTGGCACAGGCTGGTTCTCTGGTTCAGCTGCAGTGCCTGTCACGGGGGTTGGAGTGGTTGCAGTGCCTGTCGCTGGGGTTGGAGTGGCTGCAGTGCCTGTCACTGGGGTTGCGAGTAGCAGTGCCTGTCATTTTGTTGTCAGATCCAGAGACCTTCGCTTCCCCTTGAGGGTACTGAATAGTGTTGAACAGGGCTCAGTAGGCATGGGCCAGGCCCCAGCACATTGCAGTGATTTGTGTCTCCCTGGAATTGTCGGGGTGACAGCATACTTTTTCCAAATGTTCTACTAGTTTTTCAGGATTCTGCACTTGTTCAAGGGTGAAGTTCCAAAACACTGGAGGTGTCCACCGTCCTAGGCATTTGCCCATGCTGCCCCACACACCCTGCCACTCATAACTCTCCAGCCTTGGGGCAGATCTCTGGGTGATCCTCTTAAATAGTTGTTTAACCCTGAACGAGACCTGAACCACATTCAGGAACATGCTAGTTCCTAGCAATAGGACCATGTTAGTTTCAACATTCCAAGGATATTCAAAATTTTCAAAATTCTCAAACGCTACTGTAATTAGCCTGGAGGAGGAGGGGAAGGTGAAGGAAGGTGTGTCCCCCATAGATTGGCTCTCTGAGGATAAAAGGTAAAGGGTGTAATTATTAAGAGTTTCCGCTAGATAGCTCCTGAAGTGCAGAGATAACGGCAATGCTGAGTACAAATACCGGATTAGTCCCACGACTGATAATTTTATCGTACCATAAACCAGTGTTACATAGTACAGCAAAGTGAAAACCTTAATCCACCTCACCTTATGGGTGATAAGCAGCAGCACAGGGACTATATACGGCAAGCGAGGTGATGATACATAACACAACTCTAAGAACTCTAGGAGCCAATAAACCAACATTGTGACCAACGACTATTAAACTAATACAATGAATGCTTATAACAAATTCATTTTAACACGCTCTGGTCAGATCTGTTGTTCTCTCAACCCTTTGGGCCCCATGTTGGGCACCAAAAAGGACTGTCGTGGTTTAACCCCAGTCAGCAGCCAAGCACCACACAGCTGCTCGCTCACTCCTCCCCCCTCCCGGTGGGGCAGGGAGAAGAATCGAAAAAAGAAGTAAAACTCATGGGTTGAGATAAGAACAGTTTAATAACTACAGTAAAATAAAATATAATACTAACAATAATATAATAATAATAATAATAATGAAAAGGAATATAACAAAAAAAAAAAAGAAATAAACCCCAAGAAAAGACAAGTGATGCACAATGCAATTGCTCACCACCCGCTGACCGATGCCAGAGCCACGATCCGCTCCTCCCGGCCAACTCCCCCCTGTTTATATACTGAGCATGACATTCTATGGTATGGAATACCCCTTTGGCTAGTTCAGGTCAGCTGCCCTGGCCATGCTCCCTCCCAGCTTCTTGCACACCTGCTTGCTGGCAGAGCATGGGAAACTGAAAAATCCTTAACTTAGGATAAGCACTACTTAGCAACAACTAAAACATCAGAGTGTTATCAACATCATTCTCACACTAAATCCAAAACACTGCAATATACCAGCTACTAAGAAGAAAATTAACTCTGTCCCAGCTGAAACCAGGACACTATGGGAAGTAGTGAATAAATTCCTCTTTTTGATTTGCTTCCATGCACAGCTTTTGCTTCACCTGTTAAACTGTCTTAATCTCAGTCCACGAGTCTTCTCACCTTCCTTCTTTTTTATCCCTGTCCTGTGAGAGAGGGGAGTGAACGAGTGGCTGTGTGACTGTTTGGCTGTTGTCCAGGGTCAACCCACCACGCTCATTCTCTTATCTGGATATCTGATATGAGGAATTAGACTCTAGCAGTCCTCTGCTGCTTTTATTTAAGCAAATAATCTCTTTCCATTCCACAGTCAAAACTTGAGTTTTCCCTACAAATTAGGAACTTGGTATTATTTATAAAATTAGGTAGGTAAATTAAAACTGCATTTCTATAGCACAGAGTAAACAGTGTGGGAGGTGTGGAAATCTCTGTTCTGATACAAAGGACTACTTTGACAGACTTCTAACTTCAGTAACAAATATTGTGACTTAAGTTGACAGTACACCTTAAATCCAGTGTTAGCTGTGTAGCTAGAAAGAGGGTCAGCTAACTAAGCAACATGTGACTCCTTGTTGGACAACATGTAAAGAAATGCTCCTCTTTCATTGTGAAAAAAACCAAGGCATTAATGTAAGATTGTGGGATACACAATTGGCATCTAGTAGGTGATATACAGAGTGAAATGTATCCCTAGTTATCTAAAGCATCATGCCTGGGTACAAAAAAAAGAGGGTGCCTACAGCAGATCAATGCTTACAGCTTTAGGGAAAGAAGTATACACTAACTATTCTGTGTTACTGTTTCTTGTGGGTGGATGATCTCTGCCTGTTACAGCTGCTTTTGTGGAAAGAGCTACTCTGCATTAAATCAAACAAGCACAAACCACTGCAGTATTCACTTCTGAAGCAAGCAGAGCGCTTTAAACTCAAGCTGCCTCCTAGCTCTTGGACACCTGGCAAAAGTCACAGCAGGGAATGTTGTGAGTCCTCCTTACCCACTTCAACATCAAGTCAGTCATTTTGGCTGACTCCATGTTGAAGGTGATTTTAGATAAGCCAACTGACTTAGCATTGGAGCAAATTAGAAGCTCGGATCCTCTTCCAAACTAGAAGCTCCATTATTGGGCAGGAACCTCACACTGAAAGCTAGTGCTGCAGGTAATAATCTTTTAAACTGCTCTAACTAGACTCAAAACAGTGTATCTAGTTATGCTTAGTATTCATCCTAACAACATTCATGTGAGGACTGGGACTTAATTCTGGATTGAGTACCCACCACTGCCATTGGTACCTTGTGGGACTCTAAGTTATTTAGCTTTCTGTTGTTTCTTCTTCTGTAAATAACAATATTGCTGGGCTTCATACAGATATTGTGTGGGGAAACTCATGAGAAACAACTATATATATATTGCAGGCAAGCATAGCAGCCTCATGGTAGATTACACTATGCTAGGAATGGCATAAAGGCATATAGTGACAAATGGTCTTGAGGCCTGAACCAAAGCCCATTGAAGTCATTAGAAAAACTCTTCAACTTCAAAGGATTTTTGATTAAGACTATAAGAAATATTCATCTTGTTCTTTTAGATAAACACTTCCCAACTTGTAATTACTGTGGTGTTATTTTTTTCTTTAATAGCATGGAAATCAGAGCACATATTTGCAATAATCTGCTTTTAGTAAGTGGAAGTTAATATACTTGCAATGAACATGCATTTTTAAGCTTGTTAACATAAAATGTTTTGTTGAACAAGAAGACACTTCCTTTGATTGAGGGTAGGTTTTTTTGCCAGGGGTGTGTGTCTTTTGTTACCAATGGGATCTTGCAGATATGTCAGACAGCTTTGGAAGGAGTCCACCTCCAACCTGAGGTTCAAGTCTACAAGGGTGTGCCTGAGCAAGAGAGAGAGAGGGCTAAGAGCAAGATTTTGCTTTATTTGGTAGCATTTATTGAAAACAGCCAACCTTGGAGCAGGAGCCTGAGGGTCATGGGGGCTGCAGGCAAGGCCGGGGCTGTGACCCAGACAAGCCTCTCCCTGCTGGCCCCCGTCTTTGGGGTCTTTCCTCCCTTCTTCCATGAGTTTGATACCTCAGGGTTGCCCTGGGGTGCTGAGTGCAGCAAGGCCGCCATGGCATCTCTGCCTGGCTATAGGGAAGGCAGTGGTGGATTCTAACAACTGCCCAGGGTCCCAGTGAAAGATGGGGTATGGCTGTCACTTTAAACACTGGTGAGATGTCACCTGGCCCCCTTCAGAAAAAGCACGTACAATAAGAAGGCGCTCATCCCTGTCTTATCAGGAATCTGCTCTGTCAGTGAGAGTATCTGAGGAAGTTAATGAAAACAGGCTTTCAGATCAGGTTGTTAGTGCTTCTCTTTAGGACAGAAGTGCAGTGCAGCAGACCATCTCATGTTGCTTCAGCACTTCCGCTTCTGGCTGGCCCCCAAAAGCAGGTAGATGCATGATAATGAAGCGAGAAGAAGCTTTTTGGAGTCCCAGAAGGCATTTTGTGCAAATCTAGTGCAGGTTTTAGATAAAGGTGTATAAAAATCATTTTGCATGTTCTTCATGTGGGTTTAATATACTGGGTTTATTATACTAGCACTTAATGTAGCATTGTGGTAATAATGTAAATTTCCCATTTATCTAGTTGTCTTGCTTTCATTTGGTGTTTTTCAAGATGTTATCAATATAAATTCTTGT
The DNA here is from genome assembly GCF_018139145.2 of Gymnogyps californianus. Lineage (NCBI taxonomy): Eukaryota > Metazoa > Chordata > Aves > Accipitriformes > Cathartidae > Gymnogyps > Gymnogyps californianus. Next base: position 106,941 of record NW_026113986.1, on the reverse strand, counting down.
ATATATACTTTCATCTAATATTTCTCTTTGGATGAGTTTTGCATTGCAAGTTTAAAATTATGCCAATTCTCTCTAATGCCAGGATTTCATCTTTCTATTAAATTTTACGATGCAGTGTCAAAATTACTAAGGTGTGATGTTTTCCTAAGAAAATCCCCAGTTTTCCTTGCTCCAAGGAACTACTAGGCCTGATTCTTCAAGAGTTTTTCCCAGAAAATCCAATGAAGCCAGAATATTTTTGAGCTTGGCCTTGAAGTGAACTGCATACTTTAAATTATTTTAGATTCCTATTGTACAAACATGCATGTACATACCTTTATACTCTCACTGAGGCTGAGTGGACTATTGAATGAATACATATTTGCAAAATTGGGCAATATTTCAGTGCCTTAAGTTTTATTAAATACACAGAACCACATTTTCATATAACAGTCAAACATAATGCTGAGTGCACTTTCTGCAAAACCGATTAAAAAATGAAAGAGGACAGTTAAATTCTTATCAATATTTCTAATGGTTTTTAAATAATGCTTTTTTATTTATTTAAAAATAAAGCCACGTGTGAAGCCCTAGACTGTGAAAAAAGATCAAGGAAAGTCACTGAGCATTAAGTGTCACAGTTTCAGGGATGGAATACAGCAAGCTACTGGCAAAGAATTTCTTGTGTTCTGGGAAATAGGGTCATACTTCACATTGCATTATAACTTCTTACAAATGAAGAAAATTGTAAAGGAAGAACTTAGTCAAATGGAATAGAACAGAACAGAACAGAACAGAACAGAATAGAATAGAATAGAATAGAATAGTTCAGTTGGAAGGGACCTCCAACAATCATCTAGTCCAACTGCCTGACCACTTCACGGCTGATCAAAAGTTAAAGCATGTTATTAAGGGCGTTGCCCAAATGCCTCTTAAACACTGACAGGCATGGGGCATCGACCACCTCTCTAGGAAGCCTGTTCCAGGGTTTGACCACCCTCTCGGTAAAGAAATGCTTCCTAATGTCAAGTCTGAACCTCCCCTGATGCAGCTTTGAACCATTCCCATGCGTCCTGTCACTGGATCCCAGGGAGAAGAGATCAGCACCTCCCTCTCCACTTCCCCTCCTCAGGGAGCTGTAGAGAGCAATGAGGTCACCCCTCAGCCTCCTTTTCTCCAAACTAGACAAACCCAGAGTCCTCAGCCACTTCCTATCTAAGGAAGATTTTGTGTGTCTGAAACTAGCTTTTGCCTCTTCAGCCCTAGTTCAATAGACCCGCTTGTATTTTAGAGGAAAAGAAATGCAGGATCCACATTGTTACAAGTGATGAGAAAGATGTCTTTGGGGAAGACAGGTGAAGATGTGATGTTGTGGGGGGCCGACAAGAGTCTCACTGTAGTAAAGTGAGTGTACAGACTGAGAAAAGTGGCATGTACCACAGCAGGGAACTGATGGTTATGGGGATGGTGAAACACCCAAGTGCTTTTTTTTTTCCTACGTGATCACAAATTATTCAGCACGTTTGAACAAAGATGCTCATTTGTTGTATAATGAATGGGGGAAGGAGCCTGATGCATGTCAGGACGGTCAGGGGCATAACTGCAGTTTTCAGCCACAGAAATTTCTGTGCTACTGTGTTGTGCTTTGGTGCAGGTTTTTACCAAACTTGTTTATGGAGCTGGTGGAGTTAGTGCTGTGATAACTGATTTCAATACAGACAGGGTAGGCATCCTTTTGAAGCGTGAAAGACTGAAAACACTGTTTCTGCCAGATGTTGGGGCAATTCTGTCTTATTTAGAACAGCCAGGAACCGTGGTGGAGCACACTGTCCTCCTCTGAGGAAATGCAACTTCATCTAAATTTCCTCCCTCAGACATGTCAGACATTTGTTATTGTTTGCTGCTTCTCAGATCCCTTTCCTGTTCTTTTTTGAAGCTATTGTATGACAGATTTTTCTTGGCTAGTTGCTTTCTATTTACTATTAAAAAAACATGGGCAGATATCTGGGAACTAGTATTCTTTGAAACCAGCAGAGTCAGTTGTAGAATTACATCAGCGCTTTTGTTTAGTAAACCAAGTCTAAGATCATTGTCCTGGTTTCGGCTGGGACAGAGTTAACTTTCTTTTTAGTAGCTGGTACAGTGCTGGGTTTTGGATTTAGTGTGAGAATGATGTTGATAACACTCTGATGTTTCAGTTGTTGCTAAGTAGGGCTTATCTTAAGCCAAGGACTTTTCAGTTTCCCATGCTCTGCCAGCAAGCAGGTGTGCAAGAAGCTGGGAGGGAGCATGGCCAGGGCAGCTGACCTGAACTAGCCAAAGGGGTATTCCATACCATGGAACGTCATGCCCAGTATATAAACAGGGGGGAGTTGGCCGGGAGGCGTGGATCGTGGCTCGGGAACTAACTGGGCATTGGTCAGCGGGTGGTGAGCAGTTGCATTGTGCATCACTGGTTTTTTTCCTTCCCCCCCCTCCTTTTTTTGTTATATTCCTTTTCATTACTATTATTATTATATTTCATTATTACTATTGTTAGTATTATATTTTACTTTAGTTATTAAACTGTTCTTATCTCAACCCACGAGTTTTACTTTTTTTCCTTTGCTTTCCTCCTCCTCACCCCACTGGGAGGGGGGAGGGGGAAACGGCTGCATGGTGCTTAGTTGCTGACTGGGGTTAAACCACGACAGCCTTTTTGGCACCCAACGTGGGGCACGAAGGGTTGAGATAACGACGGAGCTGATCAGAGTGTGTTAAAACAAACTTGTTATAAGTATTCATTGTATTGGTTTGATAGTTACTGGTTACAATGTGGGTTCGTTTGCTCTCAAAGTTGGTGTTGTGGTTCTTGAAATTGCGTTATGTAATGCCCTACTTGCAGTATATGCTCCCTGTTGTGCTGTTTATCACCTGTGGGAACCGGGCTAGAGTTATCACATTGTTGTTGTTTGTAACACTGGCTTATGATATGATAGAAGTGCAAGCCGTGAAACTAATCGGGTGTTTGTACTCGGCATTGTTGTCACCTCTGTACTTCGGGAGCTGCCTATGGGAGACTATTAATAATTGTACCTTTTACCTTTTCTCCTCTGGGAACCAATCTATGGAGGAGAGATCTCCGTACTTTGGGTGCTATCTCCTAGAGAATATTAATAATTGCTCTTTCTACCTTTTCTCCTCGGGGAGCCAACCTATTGGGGAGACATCTTCCCACATCTTCCCTTTCTCTGCCAGGTTAATTGCAATAGCATTGAAGGAGTTTGTAAATTTTGAATATCCTTGGGATGTGGAACTTAGAATGATCCTATTGCTAGGAATCAGCCTGTTCCTGAATGTGATTCAGATCTTGTCTAGGGTTAAACAACTATTTAAAAATACCACCCAGAGATCAGCTCCCACGACTGCAGCCACTCCAACCCTGGCGACAAGCACTGCGGCTACTCAAACCCCAGCGACAAGCAGTGTGGCTACTCAAACTCTGGCGACAGCTACTGCAGCTACTCTAATCCCTATGACAAGCACTGTGGCTACTCAAACCCTAGCAACAGGCACTGTGGCAACTCAAACCTTGGCAATGGATGATGCAGCTGAACTAGAGAATCAACCGGTGCCAATATCAATCGCCCCTATACAGTAGAGGAAATATACAAAAAAAATCAGTTCGCTTAGCGAAGGATGAAGGTGAAGCAGGGTCATCACGAGAACAGGAGGAAGAGGCAGAACCAGAGATAATCACCCGATCCCTATCCCCGAGTGAGCTGCGAGATATGCGAAAATGCTTCAGCCATAGTCCAGGCGAGCACAATATCACCTGGCTGCTCCGATGCTGGGATAATGGGGCAAGAAGCTTGGACTTAGAGGGTAAGGAGGCCAAGCAATTGGGATCCCTTTCTAGGGAAGGGGGCATTGACAAGGCGATTGGAAAAAAGACAGAAGCCCTCAGCCTCTGGAGGCGACTTCTATTGGGCGTGAGGGAAAGGTACCCCTTCAAGGAAGATGTTGTATGTCACCCAGGCAAGTGGACTACCATGGAGAAAGGTATCCAGTACCTGAGGGAATTAGCCGTGCGGGAGATGGTTTATTATGACCCAGATGATGGGCAGTTACCCACAGATCCAGATGAAGTCCAATGTGCACGACCCATGTGGCGGAAGTTTGTACGAAGTGCACCATCATCGTATGCCAATGCATTGGCAGTAATGGACTGGAAAGACGAGGAGGGACCAACAGTAGATGAATTGGCTCACTGACTTCAGCAATACGAAGAAAGTCTCACTTCCTCCCTTGTCTCGGCTGTGGAGAAACTGCCAGACATAATAGCCGAGAAACTGTCCCAAGAGTTCCAGTGATTTGAGGATAAGTTCTGCCTCCCACCTGCACGGACCAATACCTCAGCTATTAGAAGAAGGCATTCTTCTGGGCAAGAGAGAGGAGAGAGAAGGTATATACCATGGGGTACCCTGTGGTTTTACCTGCTTGACCACGGAGAGGATATGAGGAAGTGGGATGGAAAACCTACCTCGGTCCTAGATGCACGGGTACGTGAATTGCAAGGAAAAACAATCACACATGAGGGTTCTTCCAGGAAAATGGTTGCTTCAGCCTCCAGTGAGCACTGCGAGCAGTGTGGCAGAAGACAGAGTGGAAGGGCTGATCTTACTCCTGATCCTATGAAAAGGAATTCTAATCCATTTTTACAAGTGAGTGGAGAATCCTATGACTGGGACTAGAGGGGCCCTGCCTCCAGCCAGGCGGAGGAGAGGGACAACCGGGTTTACTGGACTGTGTGGATTCGATGGCCTGGCACATCAGACCCACAGGAGTATAAGGCTCTAGTGGACACCGGTGCACAGTGTACTCTAATGCCATCAAGCTATAAAGGGGTAGAACCCATTTGTATTTCTGGGGTGACAGGGGGATCCCAACAGCTAACTGTATTGGAGGCTGAAATAAGCCTAACTGGGAATGAGTGGCAGAAACACCCCATTGTGACTGGTCCAGAGGCCCCACGCATTCTTGGCATAGATTATCTCAGGAGAGGGTATTTCAAGGACCCAAAGGGGTACCAGTGGGCCTTTGGTATAGCTGCCTTGGAGACAGAGGGAATTGAACAGTTGTCCACCTTGCCCGGTCTCTCTGAGGACCCTTCGGTTGTGGGGTTGCTGAGGGTCAAAGAACAACAGGTGCCAATCACTACCACAAGGGTGCACCGGCAGCAATATTGCACCAACCGAGACTCCCTGATTCCCATCCATAAGCTGATTCGTCAACTGGAGAGCCAAGGAGTGATCAGCAGGACTCGCTCACCCTTTAACAGCCCCATTTGGCCAGTGTGAAAGTCTAATGGAGAGTGGAGACTAACAGTAGACTATCGTGGCCTGAATGAAGTCACACCACCGCTGAGTGCTGCTGTGCCAGACATGCTAGAACTTCAATATGAACTGGAGTCAAAGGCAGCCAAGTGGTACGCCACAATTGATATTGCTAATGCATTTTTCTCAATCCCTTTGGCAGCAGAGTGCCGGCCACAGTTTGCTTTCACTTGGAGGGGCGTCCAGTACACCTGGAATCGACTGCCCCAGGGGTGGAAACACAGCCCCACCATTTGCCATGGACTAATCCAGACTGCACTGGAAAAAGGTGAAGCTCCAGAACACCTGCAATACATTGATGACATCATCGTATGGGGCAACACAGCAGAAGAAGTTTTTGAGAAAGGGGAGAAAATAATCCAAATCCTTCTGGAAGCTGGTTTTGCCATAAAACAGAGTAAGGTGAAGGGACCCGCACAGGAGATTCAGTTTTTAGGAATAAAATGGCAAGATGGATGTCGTCATATCCCAATGGATGTGACCAACAAAATAGCAGCTATGTCTCCACCGACTAGTAAACAGGAAACACAAGCTTTCTTAGGTGTTGTAGGTTTTTGGAGAATGCATATTCCAAATTATAGTCTGATTGTAAGCCCTCTCTATCAAGTGACCCGGAAGAGGAACGATTTTAAATGGGGCCCTGAGCAACAACAAGCCTTTGAACAGATTAAATGGGAGATAGTTCATGCAGTAGCCCTTGGGCCAGTCCGGGCAGGACCAGATGTTAAAAATGTGCTGTATACTGCAGCCGGGGAGAATGGCCCTACCTGGAGTCTCTGGCAGAAAGCACGCGAGGAGACCCGAGGTCGACCTCTAGGGTTTTGGAGTCGGGGATATCGAGGATCTGAGGCCCGCTATACTCCAACTGAAAAAGAGATATTAGCAGCATATGAAGGAGTTCAAGCTGCTTCAGAAGTGGTTGGTACTGAAACACAGCTCCTGTTGGCACCCCGACTGCATGTGCTGGGCTGGATGTTCAAAGGGAAGGTCCCTTCTACACATCATGCAACTGATGCTACATGGAGTAAGTGGGTCACACTGATCACACAATGAAGTCGAGTAGGAAACCCCAGTCGCCCAGGAATTTTGGAGGTGATCACGGACTGGCCAGAAGGCAAAGATGTTGGAATATCACCAGAGGAGGAGGTAATGCGTGCTGAAGAGGCCCCACTGTAGAATAAACTGCCAGAAAATGAGAGGCAATATGCCCTGTTCACTGATGGGTCCTGTCGCATTGTAGGAAAGCATCGAAGGTGGAAGGCGGCTGTATGGAGTCCTATATGACAAGTTGCAGAAACTGCTGAAGGAGAAGGTGAATCGAGTCAGTTTGCAGAGGTGAAAGCCATCCAGCTGGCTTTAGACATTGCTGAACGAGAAAAATGGCCAATGCTTTATCTCTATACTGATTCATGGATGGTGGCAAATGCTCTGTGGGGGTGGTTGCAGCAATGGAAGCAGAGTAACTGGCAACGCAGAGGTAAACCCATCTGGGCTGCTGCATTGTGGCAAGATATTGCTGCCCGGCTAGAGAACCTGGTTGTGAAAGTACATCATGTAGATGCCCACGTACCCAAGAGCCGGGCCACTGAAGAACATCAAAACAATCAACAGGTAGACAAGGCTGCTAGGATTGAAGTAGCTCAGGTGGATCTGGATTGGCAGCATAAAGGTGAATTATTTCTGGCTCGGTGGGCCCATGACACCTCAGGCCATCAGGGAAGAGATGCAACATATAGATGGGCTCGTGATCGAGGGGTGGACCTGACCATGGACACTATCGCACAGGTCATCCATGAATGTGAAACATGCGCTGCAATTAAGCAAGCCAAGCGGTTAAAGCCTCTTTGGTATGGGGGACCATGGCTGAAATACAAATATGGGGAGGCCTGGCAGATTGACTACATCACACTCCCACAAACCCGCCAAGGCAAGCGCCATGTGCTTACAATGGTGGAAGCAACCACCGGATGGCTGGAAACATATCCCATGCCCCATGCCACCGCCCGGAACACTATCCTGCGCCTTGAGAAGCAAGTCTTATGGCGACATGGAACCCCAGAAAGAATTGAGTCAGACAACGGGACTCATTTCCAGAACAATCTCATAGACACCTGGGCCAAAGAGCATGGCATTGAGTGGGTGTATCACATCCCCTATCATGCACCAGCCTCCGGGAAAATCGAGCGATACAATGGATTGTTAAAGACTACATTGAGAGCAATGGGTGGTGGGACCTTCAAACATTGGGATACACATCTAGCAAAGGCCACCTGGTTAGTCAACACTAGAGGATCTGCCAATCGGGCTGGCCCTGCCCAATCAGAACTTTTACGTACTGTAGAAGGGGATAAAGTCCCTGTAGTGCACATAAAAAATATGCTAGGGAAGACAGTCTGGGTTACTCCTGCCTCAGGCAAAGGCAAACCCATTCGTGGGATTGCTTTTGCTCAAGGGCCTGGGTGCACTTGGTGGGTGATGCAGAAGGATGGGGAAGTCCAATGTGTGCCTCAAGGGGATTTGATTTTAGGTGAGAACAGCCAATAGATTAAACTATATGATGTTAATTGCTATATAACCCTGCCACTGTATGTCATCATTATTATAATTGTTATGTGCTATATTAATGGTATTACAGTAAGAATTATCTAGATTAATGAAGAATGAACTTTGATAAAACTGAGTGAAGTGCAGTAGTGATGGAACCAGGACTGACTTCAGCATGCAACAATCCGACACCACACACCATCCTCCTGCTGCGCCCAATGTCACCTGCCTGCCACATCACACCAAAGCCCAATCCTGCTCTGACGACTGAGCGGACTTTTCATCATCCCTCCTGCCCAGACAGACTGTTACAACAGATGGAGCTCAAAGTCATGGACTGAATGAACTCAACAGACATTTGATAGAGATGGCCCATAGACCGTGGGAATGATATCTGTGTGTATATGTATCAAAAGACAGGAAAAGTGATGGTGATTAATTGGAAATGTATCGGAAAGTGTGGGATCTGGGCATAACGTAAATGGTATAGAATAAGGGGTGGATATTGTCCTGGTTTCGGCTGGGACAGAGTTAACTCTCTTCTTAGTAGCTGGTACAGTGCTGGGTTTTGGATTTAGTGTGAGAATGATGTTGATAACACTCTGATGTTTTAGTTGTTGCTAAGTAGCACTTATCTTAAGCCAAGGATTTTTCAGTTTCCCATGCTCTGCCAGCAAGCAGGTGTGCAAGAAGCTGGGAGGGAGCAGAGCCGGGGCAGCTGACCCGAACTAGCCAAAGGGGTATTCCATACCATGGAACGTCATGCCCAGTATATAAATAGGGGGGAGTTGGCCGGGAGGCACGAATCGTGGCTTGGGAACTAACTTGGCATCGGTCAGCAGGTGGTGAGCAATTGCATTGTGCATCACTGGCTTTTTTCCTTCCCCCCCCCTTCCTTTTTTTGTTGTATTCCTTTTCATTACTATTATTATTATATTTCATTATTACTATTGTTAGTATTATATTTTACTTTAGTTATTAAACTGTTCTTATCTCAACCCATGAGTTTTACTTTTTTTTTCTTTCCTTTTCTCCTCCTCACCCCACTGGGAGGGGGAGGGGGAAACAGCTGCGTGGTGCTGAGTTGCTGGCTGGGGTTAAACCATGACAATCATTTCAAGAACTTTTGAATTTTTTAATTTTTTAACACAAATAGTGCTTTTGTAAATAGCAAAATACTCAGGTTCACTGACTTGCTTATTCTGAGGCATTTTTAATTAAAAGTCAGATATATTTGTGTGGGTCAGGATGAAAGAATTAGTTAAAAGACATTATTTAAAAGACAAGTTTTTAAATCACCCTTGCTTGTGCAGGCATAAAAACAGTGTTATTTTCTAAGTGGAAGTAGAAAACTGCAGATTTGTCATTGGATCACAGGCTCTGTATAGTAGAGTTGAAAATGTTATAATAAACTTGCATCTGAAGTATATATCAATGGGTTGGAGATGAGAAACTTACTAGATGTTTCTGAAAGCACCTTCACTTTTCAAGGGCAGGTGACTATAAATGCAAAATTTGACAAAAAGACATTTACCTCCGAGAAGATGCTGAGTTTTTCTTTGTTTACAATGGATCCATGAAGAGGCACATAATGTTTGCCGAGCGAATTAGTAACAATGCTCTTCGGTCCATTGTTCCAGGTGAGTGTTACTCCTGTTTACATTTTTCATCTCTTTGCTATACCCCATCCCCATTTCGCAGCTGAGCGCAACTGGACAATTTGGTATAACTCTGTTTTATGGCTCTATAACAGAGGAAATGCAGGAATTGAATGATGGCCTTTAGGATCCAGGCTGTTTGACTGATCCTGCCTTTCGTAGAAATCCACACCAGCACAGCGTCAGGCGTAGACAGTGTTACAGGCAGGTCTTTCCTGGGCTTGCGTACTTGGGTGTACATTAAAGTGCAATCTTCAGGCATGGCATCGTTTTTAATCTGAATTAATTCTATGCCACAACTGTTCGCCTCCGGGCATCCTAACACCTGCAAAAGTTGTGGTTTCGTCTGAACCTTCCCTGGATGCAGCAGTCAGCCTGGCTTGCAAGGCTCTTGTGGTGGAGGTGTGCGGTGCTTGGAGCTCTGCCAGAGCCATACACAGTGCAGAGGGGTGGGGGGAACCATTCTAGGGGTGCCTCGCTACAAACAGGGGGGATTTGTGTTGCCTCACAGGCAGCTCTCTGCCTTGGTGTTGTCCTCCTTGTGAATGTAATATAAACCCTGGTTGTCATCTTTATCATGTGCTTTGTGACCTTTTAATTTGTGTGAGTAGGTGGCAATAGACATGATGTACCTATGCAGTAGGATCTGCTTGTTATTTGTTCTTGTTTTCTAGAGGAGATTTAGAGTCTGAAAATAACCGGTAAGTATAAAAAGGGAAAGTTCACCACCATTACATGGTGGCTCCTTTAATCCTGTAAATGGTAAAAGATTGTCATGGAATACAATCTTTTGATTGTGATTGATTATGAAAGTAATACAAAATTACATGGAGAAAATTCAATGCTAGGCTTATTCCAAGGTAGCAAAGTAAATTTTTTTTTTTTTAAGAGGCCTGAAATGACACTGTTAAATGATTACTTCTGGGCTAGGAATAAAAACAGGAGGCTACAGGCAATGCTTAATCCTTTGCCTGTTCTCAACAGAAGCCATGAACAGATGAAAATAAAGAATGAGGTTAAAATATAGCCCTGGTGGTGTTACTGTTGTTTTGTAGTGGCCAAATTAAAAATAAGGGAACGCAGAGCACTTTAAAAACAACTGCAGATGTGGTTAGTACATGCTTGCTTCTGCAGTTACTAGATTGCATATATAATTGTAGTTATTCGGGGCTATTTTTGAAAATTTAGATTTGCACTCATAGTACATCATGGTTAGCTCTCCAGTGAGAGGTGAGTACAGCTTGCACCTCTTTTAGATGTATGACATCCATCCTCACTTAGATGGCAAAGAAGGAGGAGGGATGCATGAGATGCTTAAGAGGTTTGAGTGACAAACTCCCTTGGACTTCGAGGGTCTCAGTTGTAAGTTAGACAGTTGATACAGCATTTAATCAAGTCTGCCAAAAGCATGAAACATGCGTTTATTAAAAGCTTCTGGGTTTTGGTCTACATGGAGGCACTGGGTAGGTACAAAATGGGTGTTAATAAATAGATATATTACTCCGAGATCGTGTTGTAGGCCACTCTGCCACTCTTTTCATGGGTGTCTCATTTTTCTTAATTCTTATCCAAGAACCTTCTGGCTTTTGATTTGTGGCATTTCATCCTGATGTGGTTACCTCTTCTTTCCATTGTGGTTAAAGAACCTTCACCTAAAAAGACTGGTTTTAGAATTAATTATGTCAGTATAATTGGGAGGACTGGCAGTTCAGTCTAGTCAAATCCAAGTGTATTTTCTGAACATATGTAATGTTAATGATCAATTTACATTATAATTACAGGCCATAGATGCCAAGAAGCAGTTTCTGTCTCTGTGATAATGTACACAAGGGGATACTCACCTGTGGTCCTCGGCAGCTGTCCCATCACTTACAGAGAGAATCTGTCTTGCAAGTTGTCTCATTTTCTGGTTGAACACACAGAATGTGTCACTACTGCTAGTCACAAGATGTTACTGGATAAGTTTGGGCTAAGGATAAAAGATATGCAGTCCCTGGATAATGATTTGATGATGGCCGTTGCTCATGAAGAATTGCCATCAACATGGAACATCCTTGGAAGCTGCTCAGAAGGTGGTAAGATTTTATTTTAAGTTGGAAAGCTTTTAACAGTGGCTTGATGCACAGTTCAGAGCAGAGTATCTCACTGTTTTATCAAAGGTTCTCAACCCTTATGCTTTATTTTGTGGTTATGATGAAAAATTGTTCAAGTATGAGAGGGGTAATCAGAGATTCAGTTTGTGCCCAGAGGTTTAAAAAGGATAATAATGGTTATTGTAACTCAGTCTCTCCAGAAGCTTTTTGTGCCTTGACTCACTGTGAATACAGTTCTTTTTACAAATAGACTCTGTCTTTGCAAGATTAAAGAGCTGTCTGCTTAAAAAAAAGCAAGAATTGTAGTAAAGTATCTCCACCATGATTCCAACCAAGTGAGATATTTTAATTACGCAGACAAAAAGGAGACAAAGTATACAGTCATAAAACAGAAGAATGTGTTACTGTAGGCATTCTGATGTATAGAGTAAACATAATTTTTATCACAGTTCTGTCAGTGTTTATGCTTTATTTATGACTATGATCATTCTTTGGGGAGAGTATCATTAAACAAGTTTTGTGGGGTTTTTTTTATTTTAGAGGAAGTGGAATGAAAATATATGTGAAAATTTATGTTAGGGTATGCTATTGAAAAATTTTGTAACAAAATCAGGTGAAATTTGCCTGGTTTCAGGTTTCATTGTAAACACAAAATTGTAGTTAGGTTTTGCTGAAGAGTATATATTTTTTTGCAGACCCAGCTGATTTATAGCTGAGGTTGGAAACAGTGTTAAACTTGATGGCTTCACATGTTTTTCATTGAAAATTTGGTACTTTTGGCTGTTTTCCTTTTAGTACTTTAAATTGCTAAAAATTGGAGGACAGGCAGTTTCCATATGAGCCAAACTGAAAGAGAGATTCATGCAAGCTTTTGGGAACTAAAAACACAGCACTTTTAGCCCATTTCTTTGGGTGAAGGCTTTTTTTCCCCATCTTAAATCTTTCTAATTCTTAATGACAGATAGTTTGAAAACTGCTACTGCCTTCCTCAGAAGGATGGTTTTTGTCTGTCTGTTGTAAACAGCTCTTTCAAGAGATGTAAAAACAAATACGAAGTCTCATTCAAATATTGGCTAGAAATTAGAGGAAAAAAAAATCCTTTACTTGTTTCATTTTGGTGCGTAGTAAATATTTGTTCACATTACTCAACTGCTGGAATGACTGTTGGATCTTAGCAATGAAGACCTTGATTCAAAGCCTGAAGAAATCAACTGTAGTTTTTTCACAGACTTGGCTAAGCTTTTCATCAAAACCAGTTGAAGCCCAACCCAGAAGCATCAGCAGGATACCAGAGGTACTGATAGATGCTCAGGCAAAGCCAGCTGGGTACCTGCTTGCTTGAAACATGGGGAAGTTTCTGCTGGGTGTGTTGTGGGTCTGGAGGGTCGGAGATCAGCTCAGCTGGTACCAGATGGAGCTCTGCCAGGGCAGCTGGTATCCAAATAGCAAGATTCTTTAATTTTTAGTTATGTTAGTTGTTAATTTTCAGGTGTACTGCAACATTTATATGGAAAAGAGTATGTTGCCCTCATGAGACTTTTAAAGGACTCTTGTTTCTTTGTTTCTATGTGTTTTTCATATTTTGTTCACTTTTCAGATTTAAATATTATACATAAACAAAATTTGAATACAGCAGAAAAGCAGAGATGTGTGCTTCAGTCACTATACAAAGTCTCTGTAAATGTGTGAAATGTTAGATAAGCATGTCTTGAGCATGCTGCATTAGCAGTTGCCTGCAAGGGCACTGTTGCATTGAAGAGGTGACATCTCCATTTGTACCCCAGTCATTGCTCCTAAATGAAGCTGGGATCTTTCCTCTTGTTTCTGAATAAAACAAAAACTCAACTGAATTCCCAGGGCCTGGTAGTGATGCTTGTGCACAGCAAGGAGCTCTCAGGACAATCCTGCCCAGGCAGTGCTTGCTGGCCACCCTTGTTGACTGCGGGGCTCCTGAAAGCTTTCTGGACAGCTTTTCCTTCAGCCCAAGGGTGGTCAGTCATTCCCTCTGTCTCTCTCCAAGGTCCAGGCTTGTGCTGGGCCTGACGTTGCTGGGTTTTCCCTTCAGTCAGGGTACGTGCAGCACAATAAATGTATTGCTGCCAGCGCCATGGTAGGGATGTGTTTGTGCAACAGAGGAGACTGAGGCTGAACCAGGACAAAATGGATCCTGGCCTTTAGGGGGGAGTTTGCTGTGTCTCCGTTAGTGCAGGTTGGTCATGGGGACCCTTTCAGATCCAGAGAAGTCGTAACTCTTGGCCTGTTGGGGCATATGTCTGTGGGGTCCTTCTAGTCCATCTCTTGCAAGAATGGCCTGAATGGCTCAAATACCTGATTACAGCCCTGTGCATATGTGCAGAAATATGGAAGGCTCTCATCTCAGGGGGTATATAGTCAGCTTGGCAGGAGAGTATCTCACCCACAGTAACTGAGTATTTAGCGTTTTACTTTAAAAATCTCTGCATAGGTCTTTTTAAATTCCTTTTTTTTTTTTGGTCACCAAGTCCATCTATTTTGATCTCCTCTAAGCAGTTTGTATAATTTTTCTTCAGCTCCTTTATCCTTTCTCTCTCCTTTCTGAAAGTATAGTTTTGATTCTTCTTACAGCCATATTCTCCTTTCACCTGACTCTGAGAAGCGCTGACTCATATTGCTTCCCTGTGCTGTTCCCGTGACTCTGTTTTTGTCCCCAAAGCCAAGAGGCCAAGCGCAGCCGTGGGTTGCATGTGGCTGAGGGAGCCCTGTGCATGCAGGGGAAGGAGAGGGAGGGAGAAGGGGATGGACTGGGGCAGGAGGGCTTCAGATCCCAGCACAGGCAAGAGGAGGAGGAGAAGGTTCTTCATCTTCCACCATGAGGTGATCAAGGGTTGTTCTAGCACCCTGTTTCTTCCCCACCCTCCAAAAGATCAAACTGGGTGAGAAATAGGGGATTTATGAGAGTCAAGAAAGAGTTTGAGACCCTCTTTCCCTACCTGCTGTCCCTGCAACTCCTTGCCCTGAAGGTCTGATAGTGTCTTGACACTTGACAGTGTCAGGATGGGGTTTTTTTAGTATCAGTGTTGTGAAAGATTTGGGTGGTATCATCCATCACTAGTTAGGACCTCATGCTTGTGAGATTTGGTCAGTTTTCAGAGCTGCTGGGCTATTTTTATTGGGAAAAAAATACTTTTGAGTGACACATTGCTGGAGAAAATTGTTGCACCATCTGATGTTTTTGGACCTCATTTGTTTTTATGAATGAGAGCCTGGAAGGTCTAGGGAGCATTGCAAATAATTCAGGAATTTAGTGCAGTTGCAAAGGTCAGGACTTGTTAACCACATTATTTGAAGTTCAACAAAAGAAACAAGAAAGCATGAACCTTTTGGTAATCCTCACTTGTAATAAGTACCTGTGTGACAACCATGTCAGAAGCTGCCCACTCACAAAAACTGGGCGGATGTTCAGATCACCTGGCTCACAAGTGGTTTGCTGCCAGAGGAAATTGAGGACCTGACAGAGGTGCTGTGCTTAGACATTTATTTGTTGGTGGACTTGAAGAAAGGGGAAAGAGAGGTAGGGAGAAGGGAGAGGGAGAAGCTGCTTTTCTTTGCTGATTGCACCTTCATAAAGGATATTTTCCATCTGAAAATTGGATTATTCAATTTATGAAGCTAATCAGTAATAAATATTAAGCCAAATAACTTATTAGAGCTGGTAAAAAAAAAAAAAGAAGACAGAAAGATGGAGTGGTTTAATCTGGATGAGAAAAATGCTTCAAAGTAACCTTTCCTCTTTTAGTAGGATCAGATTAGGGCAGTCTTTTAGGACTGGCAGCCCCCAAAGGCCATCAGACATAGGTTCAGCATCTTCACTGCAACTTTTGTGTCCTTGACACACTCAGGCTTATATCCCTTGGCTGTCAGAGGGGGAGTGGGAGTACAGGAGTGTGGACCTTGTAAGGAGTCCGCGTTACATACAGGTGGCTGAGGGTGTCTCAGTTTCTGGTTGTTTTAAGGGCATTGCTAGGAGGGTGAGTTCAGGTTGTCTGGGTAACTTTGCTGGTAATTAAACAAGAACATTTGCTGCTGGCTTTGTCACTATTTACAGTTATTTTCAAGAGGAAGAGTGATCTTTTAGATTTAAGGCTATTAGTAGAAGCAATGAAATTACACTCTGAATTACGAAAATTAATTGTGGATCATACGGAAGGGAACAGTGTCTATACTTGTTTAATTCCCTTTTGTGAAGAAAGAGAATTTCCGTTTTATTTCATAAATGCTTTGTAATTGTTTTCTAGGAATAGGTCTTGTGGAGTGAACTGAAGTATCCAACCTCGCTGCTTTATAGTCTGCCTTTGGGGAACACTGTTCGATTTTTCTGTGACTTTTTTTACTTTATTTCCCTCCCCCTGCCCTTTTCTTTGTAAATCCTATTACTGTTTCTACTTGGTGCTAAACATATTCCTGCTAAGCTGCACGTGTTCAAACCTGGCTCATGTGTGTCCTATTTTTGGTCTAAATTAAAGAAAATTCTATCTGTGTCTTTTCCTTAGTTGGAATTTTAGATTTCTTTCTTCCTGTGGAAGGAAAGAGAGAGGGGGGCAAAGTGCCTGTTTACCTTCATGGAATTAGGAAAACACTGGGAACAGCGGATATATATCATAGAATCATATCATAGAATCGTAGAATGGTTTGGGTTGGAAGGGACCTTAAAGATCATCTAGTTCCAACCCCCCTGCCATGGGCAGGGACACCTTCCACTAGAGCAGGTTGCTCAAAGCCCCATCCAACCTGGCCTTGAACACTTCCAGGGAGGGGGCATCCACAACCTCTCTGGGCAACCTGTTCCAGTGCCTCACCACCCTCACAGTGAAGAACTTCTTCCTTACATCTAATCTAAATCTACCCTCTTTCACTTTAAAGCCATTACCCCTTGTCCTATTGTCCTGGTTTCGGCTGGGACAGAGTTAACTCTCTTCTTAGTAGCTGGTACAGTGCTGGGTTTTGGATTTAGTGTGAGAATGATGTTGATAACACTCTGATGTTTTAGTTGTTGCTAAGTAGCGCTTATCTTAAGCCAAGGACTTTTCAGTTTCCCATGCTCTGCCAGCAAGCAGGTGTGCAAGAAGCTGGGAGGGAGCACGGCCAAGAGAGCTGACCTGAACTAGCCAAAGGGGTATTCCATACCATGGAACGTCATGCCCAGTATATAAACAGGGGGGAGTTGGCCGGGAGGAGCGGATCGCTGCTCGGGCATTGGTCAGTGGGTGGTGAGCAATTGCATTGTGCATCACTGGTGTCTTTTCTTATTTCTTTTTTTGTTGTTGTTGTATTCCTTTTCATTACAATTATTATTCTTATTCTTAGTTAGTAGTGTATTTTTATTTTTACTTTAGTTATTAAACTGTTCTTATCTCAACCCATGAGTTTTACTTTTTTTTCCTTTCCTCCTCCCCACCCCACTGGGATGGGGGAGGGGGAAGCGGCTGCGTGGTGCTTAGTTGCTGGCTGGGGTTAAACCACGACACCTATCACTACATGTCCTTGTAAAAAGCCCCTCTCCAGCTTTCTTGTAGGCCCCCTTTAGGTACTGGAAGGCTGCTATAAGGTCTCCCCGGAACCTTCTCTTCTCCAGGCTGAACAACCCCAACTCTCTCAGCCTGTCTTCATAGGAGAGGTGCTCCAGCCCTCTGATCATCTTCGTGGCCCTCCTCTGGACCCCCTCCAACAGGTCCATGTCCTTCTTATGTTGGGGGCCCCAGAGCTGAACGCAGTACTCCAGGTGGGGTCTCACGAGAGTGGAGTAGAGGGGCAGAATCACCTCCCTCGACCTGCTGGCCATGCTTCTTTTGATGCAGCCCAGGATATGGTTGGCCTTCTGGGCTGCAAGCGCACATTGCCGAGTCATGTTGAGCTTCTCGTCAACCAACACCCCCAAGTCCTTCTCCTCAGGGCTGCTCTCAATCCACTCATCACCCAGCCTGTATTTGTGCTTGGGATTGCCCCGACCCATGTGCAGGACCTTGCACTTGGCCTTGTTGAACTTCATGAGGTTCGCACGGGCCCACCTCTCAAGCCTGTCCAGGTCCCTCTGGATGGCATCCCTTCCCTCCAGCATGTCGACCACACCACACAGCTTGGTGTCATCGGCAAACTTGCTGAGGATGCACTCAATCCCACTGTCCATGTCGCCGACAAAGATGTTAAACAGCGCCGGTCCCGATACTGACCCCTGAGGAATGCCACCCGTCACTGCTCTCCACTTGGAGATCGAGCCGTTGACCGCAACTCTTTGAGTGCAACCATCCAGCCAATTCCTTCCCTATTTATAGGTGTGGTGAGATTTGTGAGGAGAGGTAATATTTTTTTCGTCAGACAGTTTAGGGGGTTAGAGAAACAGACAGATCTTTGGCCCTGTAGGAGTTTGCCCCTTTGGAAACTGTGTGGGGCAGAGGGAGAAGGATGCCAGCCTGGGCATTTGGAGGCAGAGGAGTGTCTTCCAGTGCCTGCTGCTGACCAAGAAACTTGTAGCATGAGGCAAGATGTTGGCAAGCATGCTTGAACCTGCAGGTCCCCAGTGAGCATATGATCCTCATCTTCTGGTCTGTGGTAGAAATAGCAGAGAGGAGACATTTGAGATCCCCTGACCATGAAGGGGCTTTTCAGGAAAAGCCCCGAGCACTTGGAGGAGATGGTGATATGCAGAGTGACAGTAGAGCAAGTACTGTAAGAGATACAAGAGATGAAGTTTCTTATTTAAGGCAATATATAAGTAGTGGCACTCAGGAGGATTTTGTAGCCTGCTCTGGTACTGGGCGCTGCTGGAGAGACCAGGTATGAAGCTATGGTCTGACCCAGACCCCAACCTCAGGTTGGTGCTGGGCTGGAGAGCCTTTCTCTGCTCCTGGCTGAGAGGGTGTCCCCACCTGGTGTTGAGCACACAGCTGGAGCTCAATAAACAAGCATCTTAAACCAAACAGCCCAAGGGAGCGTTTGGCTGCAGTACAAATGAAAGAGGAATATCCCTCTGCTAACAGAAACCATCTCCTGTAGTGTTTTGCATCTTTGCTGGGGTCGCCTAAGCAATAAAGTCAACTGAAACTGCACCTGCTGGTGTAGGTGGTGGCACCATGCACAGCCTTTACTGCATGGGGCTGGTGGATGGGAGCCTCTAACAGTCCTGCTGCTAAAACTGCTGGGGCAAGACTCCATAAGGTCCACTTCTGGGATGGAGCTTAACCTTTCCCCGTCTCCTCCTTCCCCTCTGCAGCGTTGATGCCAGCCACCAGGTGTTAGTTGATAAAGGTATGATGAATAGGAGGACTAATTAAAGAAAAGGAGGATGTTCCAGATATTCGGTAAGTGGAAAGGGGAGATGCCACTGCAGCCCTGCCCTCAGACAGGCTCTTGCGTACCTGACTTCGTGCATCACAGCCACTGCTGTCTATTCATGAAACCACACGCTGTGTGAGTTAAGCACATATGTGTGTTTTTGCAGCAGTGGGGTGCACTGAAGACAGCTTTATAAACAATCTCATACCTAACGGAAAATGAAATAATGAAGAGTAATGCATAAAAGTATGAAGCCAGGAAAAACTGGAATTTGTCAGCCAGTTTTGATGTCTGTCTCTGCTCTTCAAATCACAAGTCTTGAGGTTTTTAGTCTCCTTCCAGGAAATGAATGAGATTCATAGCCCAGGAAGGGCTTAGTTATTTCTGTCAGAGAGAAATATTTGGGTTTAGTTTATTGTTTTGGACATAGGAAGGGATTCAGGTGCAAGGAAGAACAAAAGGATTTGTTTAATATTTAAAACAGACTGTGTTTGGCTCAGCTCTGTGTAACTCAAAGTGTTTTGGCTGAAGAAACAGGATGCGATGCAAAACAATGTCCTGGTAGTGCATATCCTTTACAGCACCACTTGCCTTGCAGTAGCTGACCCTGTATGAATCAGCCAGCAGTGCATCTTTCAAATCTTAGGAATTGTTAGTTTTGTGTCTTGATGGAAAAATGATATTTTATACCATTTAAATATGAATATGTTGAAGAAGCCCCGTGTTTTAATTTTTTCCTGATTTTCTTCCTGTTTCCCACTGAATGCAGTTGAATTAATTATGTTGGTTTTTTCACATGTTTATTTTTCTTCTTGCTGTGGTATTTTTTAATTTTTATTTTCTTTGCCATTTTGCTGCATTTGAAATCTTCCTCAAGGGAAGGGGAAAAGAAAATGAAAAATGTGGGAAAAATGCCATTTGTTCTGTCACATTGAAGAGCTAGAAGAGGAGGTGGTGAAAGAGAGCTGAAAATGGAAATTGTTCTTAAGAAAAACATTGCTAAAAAAAAAGAGTTGTTTCAGAACTTTACTTTTTTATTAGTGTAAATCTTTTCTTTTTAGGCAGGTCTAGTTAAAAAGCTTACTATCAGTCATTATGTCTTCTTGTTTTTTGCTTTGATATTGCTGATCATGGAATAGAACCACAGCAGAATTTTGATGGAAGGGATCCCTGGAGGTGGCTTGGTCCTACCCTCTGCTTGGAGCAGGGCTAGCCTCAAAGTTGGATCGGGTTGCTCAGGGTCAGGTTTTGAGTACCTCCAAGGACGGACAGTCTGTAACCTCTCTGGGTGACCTGTTCCAGTGTTTGACCATCCTCGTGGTGAAAAATATTTTCCTTGTATTGAAAGAACACATTTACCTTTCCATTTATCCTTCCGACTTTAAAATTTATATTTCAGATTTTAATATCATGAAGCTATTGGTAATCGCTCTATATCATCAGGTTCTGCTTGCTCCTGGGCAAGACAGATGGGAGTAGTAAGAGGAGAGTAGCCCAGCAAACACTTAGTCTATAGAGATGAAGGATGGGGAGGAATGTGGGTGCTGTTTCTTACTAAGTGCATTTAGGGATGAAAACAGCCAGTTGAGCTGCCGAGTGGTTCTGCTACCATGTGCATTTAAGCTAGTCGCGAACAAATTTAGGCCATGGTTAGACGAAGGTTGTTAGATTGTTGTTTATCTGTGTTTTATCACACAGATAAAAATTAGTTACCAGAATATTTGTGGTGAGATAATAGAAGATATTATTGTAGATTGTGTTTTAAGACCACAAAGATTAATTACTGTTCATTAAGTTATTTTTAAAACTAGGTTCTTTTGTAGCAAACTTATTCACACTGCATTGTTTTTAAGATTTGGCCACCAGAAGAGTAACTTTATTTGCCGCAGTGTTGGAGCAAAGAGAAGGCTATCCCTGGTTAGGGAAGTCTTCCTAAGGGCTCCCTTTTTGCTGAGCAGGAAAGTCCTAATCTTATCTTGCCCAGACCAAGTTTATCTGGCTTTTTTTTTTACAATGTGTCGTGGTTTAACCCCAGCCGGCAGCTAAGCACCACGCAGCCGCTCGCTCACTGCCCCCCCACCCCTGGGATGGGGGAGAGAATCAGGAAAAAAAAACCTCGTGAGTTGAGATAAAGACAGTTTAATAGGACAGAAAGGAATGAAAAACAATGATAATGATAATAATAATATGACAATAGTAATACTAAAAGAATTAGACTATACAAAGCAAGTGGTGCACAATGCAATTGCTCACCACTCGTTGACTGATGCCCACTTACTTCCTGAGCTGCGATCCCCCCTCCCAGCCAGCTCCCCCAGTTTATATACTGGGCATGATGTCATATGGTATGGAATATCCCTTTGGCCAGTTTGGGTCAGCTGTCCTGGCTGTGTCCCCTCCCGTCTTCTTGTGCCCCCTCCAGCCTTCTTGCTGGCTGGGCATGAGAAGCTGAAAAATCCTTGACTTAGTATAAACACTACTTAGCTACAACTAAAAACATCAGTGTGTTATCAACATTATTTTCCTACTAAATCCAAAACACAGCACTATACCAGCTCCTAGGAAGAAAATTAACTCTGTCCTAGCTGAAACCAGGACACAATGTTACAATATACATTGAAACCCAGTGGCCCCAGGCCAAAGTTTTAATCAGGCAATGGAGTTCAGAGTAAAGTTTGTTCTTTTGTTTCTGTATTTTTAATCTGAGGGTTGGGGTGTGGTTAATATCTAATCAGATGCTTAGTGTGCTTAATATCGGTTGATATATTTGCATGTGTTTTAATTAGATGGACTTCTGTGCTGGCTGCTTATGAACACTTCATACAGAAAAAATGGTCTAATTGGAAACATCCAAAGAACCCATTTTGATGTGTAAAGTAGGACTTTAGCAGAATTTAAGTACTCCAGACCAAGGAGCAATTCTGAAAGCCCATGCTTTGGTAAACATTTTAACCTGGAAATGCATAATATTTGTTCAGGGGCTATGTTTTGGACCACAGAATTTCCTGGTGTGGTGGGTTGACCCTGGCTGGATGTCAGGTGCCCACCAAGCCGCTCTATCACTCCCCTCAGCTGGACGGGAGAGAACTACAACAAAAGGCTCATGGGTCGAGATAAGGACAGGGAGATCACTCACCAATTACCATCACAGGCAAAACGGACTCGACTTGGGGAAATTAATTTATTACCAGTCAAATCAGAGTAGGATAATGAGAAATAAAACCAAATCTTAAAACACCTTCCCCCCACCCCTCCCTTCTTCCCAGGCTTAACTTTACTCCCGATTTTCTCTACCTCCTCCCCCCGAGCGGCGCAGGGGGACAGGGAATGGGGGTTGCAGTCAGTTCATCACATGTTGTCTCTGCTGCTCATTCCTCCTCAGGGGGAGGACTCCTCACACTCTTCCCCTGCTCCGGCATGGGTCCCCCGCGGGGTCACAAGTCCTGCCAGCAAACCTGCTCCAGCCTGGGCTCCTCTCTCCACAGGGCCACAGGTCCTGCCAGGAGTCTGCTCCAGCGTGGGCTTCCCACAGGGCCACAGCCTCCTTTGGGTGCATCCACCTGCTCTGGCATGGGGTCCTCCACAGGCTGCAGGTGGATATATCTGCTCCACCATTAACCTCCATGGGCTGCAGGGGGACAGCCTGCCTCACCATGGTCTTCACCACGGGCTGCAGGGGAATCTCTGCTCCGGCGCCTGGAGCACCTCCTCCCCCTCCTTCTTCCCTGACCTTGGTGTCTGCAGAGTTGTTCCTCTCACATATTTCCACTCCTCTCTCTGGCTGCGGTTGCCATTGCACAGGTTTTTTTTCTCCCCTTCTTAAATATGTTATCCCAGAGGCGCTACCACCGTTGCTGATTGGCTCAGCCTTGGCCAGCAGTGGGTCCATTTTGGAGCCGGCTGGCATTGGCTCTGTCGGACATAGGGGAAGCTTCTAGCAGCTTCTCACAGAAGCCACCCCTGTAGCCCCCCCGCTACCAAAACCTTGCCACGCAAACCCAATACACCTGGGCATCTCAACTCAAACTCCCCAGTGTATATATAAACATGCCAGACAAGGGAATGCTGGGGTCCAGACCGGTGGCATAGCCTTGAATCTGCTAAAGTCCTTGCAGGGGAGACTCTCTGAAGTACAGAAATAGCACTGGGGCCAGTGCAAAGCACAGATGATGTTGTCATTCTCCGTTCAGAAACATACCTAGGAAAAGGGAAGATGATGGCACACCTTTTCGTACCGTGTCTAAATGGTTAGGGCATTCTCCAAGCAAGTAAGACACACAGGCTCCCAGCATTGTTTTTCACATCGAGTGATGGTATAATGCAAAATGCATCCACATCCAGAAAGCAGAGACTTCTCCCAGCTGATTGTTGCATTGGAGTCAGGCTGCTGCTTTCTTGGTCTCCTCCTGCCCTGCGTCCCTTGGATTTCCTTCTGCACAGTGACCCATTTTCAATTACTCTGCAATGGAGGGGACAGGGTGTGCTCCCACCATATGGGTGACCTGAGGAAGTGTGAAGACATGGGTTCAAATCAC
This sequence comes from Gymnogyps californianus, assembly GCF_018139145.2. Taxonomy (NCBI): domain Eukaryota; kingdom Metazoa; phylum Chordata; class Aves; order Accipitriformes; family Cathartidae; genus Gymnogyps; species Gymnogyps californianus. The sequence goes on along the minus strand of NW_026113986.1, from coordinate 83,449 downwards.
ATCTGGCTGAGGAGGAAGTTGAACTGAGGTCTTCCATTTTTGAAGTGGCACATCAGCCATTGTTTCCACTCTCTCTGGACATGTTTTGGGAAGCCTGAGCCCTGCTCATTTAGATGTTCCTCCATAGAAGAAGGTCCTGGATCCAGGCAGACCAAAGTGTTTAGAATAGAATAGAATAGAATAGAATAGAATAGAATAGAATAGAATAGAATACAGTACAATACAATACAATACAATATTTTCAGTTGGAAGGGACCTACAATGATCATCTAGTCCAACTGCCTGACCACTTCAGGGCTGATCAAAAGTTAAAGCATGTTATTAAGGGCGTTGCCCAAATGCCTCTTAAACACTGACAGGCTTGGGGCATCGACCACCTCTCTAGGAAGCCTGTTCCAGGGTTTGACCACCCTCTTAGTAAAGAAATGCTTCCTAATGTCAAGTCTGAACCTCCCCTGATGCAGCTTTGAACCATTCCCATGTGTCCTGTCACTGGATCCCAGGGAGAAGAGATCAGCACCTCCCTCTCCACTTCCCCTCCTCAGGAAGCTGTAGAGAGCAATGAGGTCGCCCCTCAGCCTCCTTTTCTCCAAACTAGACAAACCCAGAGTCCTTAGCCACTCCTCATAGGACATGCCTTCCAGCCCTTCCACCAGCTTTGGTTGCCCTCCTCTGGATGCATTCAAGGACCTTCACATCCTTCTTAAATTGTGGGGCCCAGAACTGCACACAGTACTCAAGGTGAGGCTGCACCACCGCTAAATACAGCGGGATCATCACATCTCTTGACCAGTTGGTTATACTGTGTTTGATGCACCCCAGAATGCAGTTTGCCCTCTTGGCTGCCAGGGCACACTGCTGACTCCTATTGAGCCTGCTGTCAACCAGCACCCCCAGATGCCTTTCTGCAGGGCTGCTCTCCAGCCACTCCTCTCCCAATTTATACTTGTCCCTGGCGTTACTCCATCCCAGGTGCAGAATCCGGCATTTGTTCTTGTTAAATTTCTTGCCATTCATGATTGCCCAATGCTCCAGTCTATCTAGATGCCTCTGCAAGGCCTCTTGTCCCTCGAGACAGTCCACAGTGCCTCCCAGTTTGGTACCATCAGCAAACTTGCTAATGGTGCATTCAACTCCTGCATCCAGATCACTGATAAATATATTGAACAGAACTGGCCCTAGAATTGAGCCCTGAGGAACACCACTAGTAACCAGTCGCCAGCCAGATGTAGCCCCATTCTCTACAACCCTTTGAGCCCTGCCCTTCAGCCAGTTCTTCACCCAGTTTTAAACTGAAAGAGAGTTGGTTTCAGCTAGGACAGAGTTAATTTTCTTCCTAGGAGCTGGTATAGTGCTGGGTTTTGGATTTAGTAGGAAAAGAATGTTGATAACACACTGATGTTTTTAGTTGTTGCTAAGTAGTGTTTATACTAAGTCAAGGATTTTTCAGCTTCTCCTGCCCAGCCACCAAGAAGGCTGGAGGGGCACAAGAAGCTGGGAGGGGACACAGCCAGGACAGCTGACCCAAACTGGCCAAAGAGCTATTCCATACCATATGACATCATGCCCAGTATATAAACTGGGGGGGAGTTGGCTGGGAGGGGGGATCACGGCTCGGGAACTAACTGGGCATCGGTCAACGAGTGGTGAGCAATTGCATTGTGCATCACTTGCTTTGTATAGTCTAATTCTTTTAGTATTGCTATTGTCATATTATTATTATCATTATCATTGTTTTTCATTCCTTTCTGTCCTATTAAACTGTCTTTATCTCAACTCACGAGGTTTTTTTCCTGATTCTCTCCCCCATCCCAGGGGTGGGGGGGCAGTGAGCGAGCGGCTGCGTGGTGCTTAGCTGCCAGCTGGGGTTAAACCACGACAGTCCTTTTTGGCGCCCAACGTGGGGCATGACAGGTTGAGATAACGACAAATCTGACTGGAATGTGTTAGAACAAATTTGTTATAAACATACATTATATTAGTTCAATAGTTGCTGGTCACAATGTTGATGTATTTGCTCTCAAAGTTGGTGCGCTTGTTCTTAAAGGTGCGTTATGTAATACCTTACTTGCAGTATATGCTCCCTGTTGTGCTGTTTATCACCCGTGGGAACTGGGCCAGGGTTATCATGTTGTTGTACTTTGTAACACTGGCTTATGATACGATAGAATTGCTGGTCGTGAAACTAATCTGGTATTTGTACTCAGCATTGCCGTCACCTCCGTACTTCGGGAGCCGTCTATCAGAAACTATTAATAATTACACCTTGTACCTTTTCTCCTCGGAGAGCCAATCCACGGGGGAGACACATTTCTTCACCTTCCCCTTCTCCTCCAGGCAAATTACAGTAGCTCTTGAGAATTTTGAATATCCTTGGGATGTTCAAACCAGCATGTTCCTATTGCTATGTCTCCTGAATGTGTTCCAGGTCTTGTTTAAGGTTAAACAACTGTTTAAGAATACCTTTTGGAAATCTGCCCCGAGGCTTAATAGCCATGGGTGGCATGGCATGTGGGAGAATATGGGCAGGTATCTAGAGAACTTCTCACCTCCAATGCTTTGGAACTTCACTCCCAAACAACTACAGGACCCTGATAAAGTGATAGACTATCTGAAAGGAAAATGCTGTGGCTATTCCAAAGAGGCACAACTTATCGCACTGTGCTGGGCCCTGGCTAGTATCTACCAAACACTGCTCGATACTGTGCAGCACCCTCAGGGGGAAGGGAGGGAAAACAGACCGACAGATACTGCGGCTACTCCAACCCCTGCAACAGACACAGCGGCTACTCCAACCCCTGCAACAGGCAAGGCGGCTACTCCAGCCCCCACAACAGACACGGTGGCTACTCCAACCTCCGCAACAGGCTCTGTGGCTACTCCAACCTCCGCAACAGGCGCTGCGGCTACTCCGACCCCTGCGACAGGCGCTGCGGCTGAACCAGAGAACCAACCTGTGCCAGTATCAGTCGCCCCTATACAGAAGAAGAAATATACAAAAAAATCAGTTCGTTTAACGAAGGATGAAGATGAACCAGGGTCATCACGAGAACAGGAGGAAGAGGCAGAACCAGAGGTAATCACCCGATCCCTATCCCTGAGTGAGCTGCGGGATATGCGAAAAGATTTCAGCCGTCGTCCAGGTGAGCACATTATCACCTGGCTGCTCCGATGCTGGGACAATGGGGCTAGTAGCCTGGAATTAGAGGGTAGGGAAGCCAAGCAGCTGGGATTCCTTTCTAGGGAAGGTGGCATTGATAAGGCGATTGGAAAAGGGACACAAGCCCTCAGCCTCTGGAGGCAACTCCTGTCAAGTGTGAAGGAAAGGTATCCCTTCAAGGAAGATGTTATATGTCAACCAGGCAAGTGGACCACCATGGAAAGAGGTATTCAGTACCTGAGGGAATTAGCAGTGCTAGAGATGATTTATTATGACTCGGATGGTTCACAATTACCCAGAGATCCAGATGAAGTTCAATGCACACGACCCATGTGGCAGAAGTTTGTATGGAGCGCACCATCATCGTATGCCAACCCATTGGCAGTACTAACTTGGAAAGACGAAGAGGCACCGACAGTGGATGAAATGGCTCGCCAACTCCGGCAATATGAAGAAAATCTCTCTTCATCCCTACGAGCCTGTGTCTCGGCTGTGGAAAAACTGTCCGAAAAGTCCGAAGAACTGATTGAACTGATCAAAAAGTCCTACTCCCCACCTGTACAGACCAATATCTCAGCTATTAGGAGTGAGCATTCCTCTGATCAAGAGAGAGAACATAGAAGGTATACACCACGGGGTACCCTGTGGTTTTACCTGCGTGACCACGGAGAGGACATGAGGAAGTGAGATGGAAAACTTACCTTGGTCCTAGATGCACGGGTACGTGAGTTGAAAGGAAAAACAACCAGAAAAGGGGATTCTTCCAGGAAAGATGCCGCTCCGGTTGCCAGACAAAGTAGAAGGGCTTCTGACCCTCTTGAAGGGACCTCTAAGTCATTTTTACAAGAAGTGAGTAACAAATACTCTGACCAGGATTAGAGGGGCCCTGCCTCCAGCCAGGTGGAAGAAAGGGACAACCGGGTTTATTGGACTGTGTGGATTCGATGGCCTGGCACATCACACCCACAGGAGTATAAGGCTCTAGTGGACACCGGTGCACATTGTACTCTAATGCCATCAAGTTATAAAGGGGCAGAACCCATCTGTATTTCTGGGGTGACAGGGGGATCTCAACAGCTAACTGTATTGGAGGCTGAAATAAGCCTAACTGGGAATGAGTGGCAAAAACACCCCATTGTGACTGGCCCAGAGGCCCCATGCATCCTTGGCATAGATTATCTCAGGAGAGGGTATTTTAAGGACCCAAAGGGGTACCGGTGGGCCTTTGGTATAGCTGCCTTGGAGACGGAGGGAATTGAACAGTTGTCTACCTTGCCTGGTCTCTCTGAGGACCCTTCGGTTGTGGGGTTGCTGAGGGTCGAAGAACAACAGGTGCCGATCGCTACCACAAGGGTGCACCGGCGGCAATATCGCACCAACCGAGACTCCCTGATTCCCATCCATATGCTGATTCGTCGACTGGAGAGCCAAGGAGTGATCAGCAGGACTCGCTCACCCTTTAACAGCCCCATTTGGCCAGTGTGAAAGTCTAATGGAGAGTGGAGACTAACAGTAGACTATCGTGGCCTGAATGAAGTCATGCCACCGCTGAGTGCTGCTGTGCCAGACATGCTAGAACTTCAATATGAACTGGAGTCAAAGGCAGCCAAGTGGTACGCCACAATTGATATCGCTAATGCATTTTTCTCAATCCCTTTGGCAGCAGAGTGCTGGCCACAGTTTGCTTTCACTTGGAGGGGCATCCAGTACACCTGGAATCGACTGCCCCAGGGGTGGAAACACAGCCCCACCATTTGCCATGGACTAATCCAAAATGCACTAGAAAAAGGTGAAGCTCCAGAACACCTGCAATACATTGATGACATCATCGTATGGGGCAACACAGCAGAAGAAGTTTTTGAGAAAGGGGAGAAAATAATCCAAATCCTTCTGAAAGCTGGTTTTGCCATAAAACAGAGTAAGGTGAAGGGACCCGCACAGGAGATTCAGTTTTTAGGAATAAAATGGCAAGATGGACGTCGTCACATCCCAATGGATGTGATCATCAAAATAGCAGCTATGTCTCCACCGACTAGTAAACAGGAAACGCAAGCTTTCTTAGGTGTTGTAGGTTTTTGGAGAATGCATATTCCAAATTATAGTATGATTGTAAGCCCTCTCTATCAAGTGACCCGGAAGAGGAACGATTTTAAATGGGGCCCTGAGCAACAACAAGCCTTTGAACAGATTAAACGGGAGATAGTTCATGCAGTAGCCCTTGGGCCAGTCCGGGCAGGACCAGATGTTAAAAATGTGCTGTATACCGCAGCCGGGGAGAATGGCCCTACCTGGAGTCTCTGGCAGAAAGCACCTGGGGAGACCCGAGGTCGACCTCTAGGGTTTTGGAGTCGGGGATATCGAGGATCTGAGGCCCGCTATACTCCAACTGAAAAGGAGATATTAGCAGCATATGAAGGAGTTCAAGCTGCCTCAGAAGTGGTTGGTACTGAAACACAGCTCCTCTTAGCACCCCGACTGCATGTGCTAGCCTGGATGTTCAAAGGGAAGGTCCCTTCTACACATCATGCAACTGATGCTACATGGAGTAAGTGGGTCACACTGATCACACAATGAAGTCGAATAGGAAACCCCAGTCACCCAGGAATTCTGGAAGTGATCACAGACTGGCCAGAAGGCAAAGATGTCGGAATATCACCAGAGGAGGAGGTAATGCGTGCTGAAGAGGCCCCACTGTAGAATAAACTGCCAGAAAATGAGAGGCAATATGCCCTGTTCACTGATGGGTCCTGTCGCATTGTAGGAAAGCATCGGAGGTGGAAGGCGGCTGTGTGGAGTCCTATGCGACAAGTTGCAGAAACTGCAGAAGGAGAAGGTGAATCAAGTCAGTTTGCAGAGGTGAAAGCCATCCAGCTGGCTTTAGACATTGCTGAACGAGAAAAATGGCCAATACTTTATCTCTATACTGACTCATGGATGGTGGCAAATGCTCTGTGGGAGTGGTTGCAGCAATGGAAGCGGAGTAACTGGCAACGCAGAGGTAAACCCATCTGGGCTGCCCCATTGTGGCAAGATATTGCTGCCCGGCTAGAGAACCTGGTTGTGAAAGTACATCATGTAGATGCCCACGTACCCAAGAGCTGGGCCACTGAAGAACATCAAAACAATCAACAGGTAGACAAGGCTGCTAGGATTGAAGTAGCTCAGGTGGATCTGGATTGGCAGCATAAGGGTGAGCTATTTATAGCTCAATGGGCCCATGACACCTCAGGCCATCAGGGAAGGGATGCAACATATAGATGGGCTTGTGATCGAGGGGTGGACTTGACCATGGACACTATCGCACAGGTTATCCATGAATGTGAAACATGCGCTGCAATTAAGCAAGCCAAGCGGTTAAAGCCTCTTTGGTATGGGGGACGATGGCTGAAATATCAATATGGGGAGGCCTGGCAGATTGACTATATCACACTCCCACAAACCCGCCAAGGCAAGCGCTATGTGCTTACAATGGTGGAAGCAACCACCGGATGGCTGGAAACATATCCCGTGCCCCATGCCACCGCCCGGAACACTATCCTGGGCCTTGAGAAGCAAATCTTATCGCAACATGGCACCCCAGAAAGAATTGAGTCATACAACGGGACACATTTCCGGAACAATCTCATAGACACCTGGGCCAAAGAGCATGGCATTGAGTGGGTGTATCACATCCCCTGTCATGCACCAGCCTCTGGGAAAATCGAGCAATACAATGGATTGTTAAAGACTACATTGAGAGCAATGGGTGGTGGGACCTTTAAACATTGGGATACACATCTAGCAAAGGCCACCTGGTTAGTCAACACTAGAGGATCTGCCAATCGGGCTGGCCCCACCCAATCAGAACTTTTACGTACTGTAGAAGGGGATAAAGTCCCTGCAGTGCACATAAAAAATATGCTAGGGAAGACAGTCTGGGTTACTCCTGCCTCAGGCAAAGGCAAACCCATTCGTGGGATTGCTTTTGCTCAAGGACCTGGGTGCACTTGGTGGGTGATGCGGAAGGATGGGGAAGTCCGATGTGTGCCTCAAGGGGATTTGATTTTCAGTGAGAATAGCCAATGAATTAAATTATATTATGTTAATTGCTATATAACCCTGCCACTGTATGTCATCACTACTATAGTTGTTATATGCTATATCAACAGTATTACAGTAAGAATCACCCAGATTAATGAAGAATGAACTTTGACAAAACCGAGTGAAGTGCAGTAGTGATGGAACCAGGACTGGCTGCAGCATGCAACAATCCAACACCACACACCATCCTCCTGCTGCGCCCAATGTCGTCCTCCCGCTGCACCGCACCGAAGCCTGATCCTGTTCTGCTGACTGAGCAGACTTTGCACCATCCCTCCTGCCCAGACAGACTGTTATGACAGATGGACCCCAAAGTCATGGACTGAATGAACTCAACGAACATTTTAAATGGACATTGTAAAGGCTTATACATTAAGGGAATTATATCTGTGTGTATATGTATCAAAAGACAGCAGAAGTGGTGGTGATTAATTGAAAATGCATTGGAAAGTGTGGGACCTAGACATGATGTAAACGGTATAGAATAAGGGGTGGATGCTGTCCTGGTTTCAGCTAGGACAGAGTTATTTTTCTTCCTAGGAGCTGGTATAGTGCTGTGTTTTGGATTTAGTAGGAAAATAATGTTGATGATAACACACTGATGTTTTTAGTTGTTGCTAAGTAGTGTTTATACTAAGTCAAGGATTTTTCAGCTTCTCATGCCCAGCCAGCAAGAAGGCTGGAGGGGGCACAAGAAGCTGGGAGGGGACACAGCCAGGACAGCTGACCCAAACTGGCCAAAGAGATATTCCATACCATATGACATCATGCCCAGTATATAAACTGGGGGAGCTGGCTGGGAGGGGCATATCGCAGCTCGGGAACTAACTGGGCATCGGTCAACGAGTGGTGAGCAATTGCATTGTGCACCACTTGCTTTGTATAGTCTAATTCTTTTAGTATTACTATTGTCATATTATTATTATCATTATCATTGTTTTTCATTCCTTTCTGTCCTATTAAACTGTCTTTATCTCAACTCACGAGGTTTTTTTTTCCTGATTCTCTCCCCCATCCCAGGGGTGTGGGGGGAGTGAGCGAGCGGCTGCGTGGTGCTTAGCTGCCGGCTGGGGTTAAACCACGACAATTTAGATGGAACATAAGGAAGAAATGTTTTTACGATGAGGGTGGTGAGACACTGGAACAGGTTGCCCAGAGAAGTTGTGGGTGCCCCCTCCCTGGAAGTGTTCAAGGTCAGGTTGGATGGGGCTTTGAGCAACCTGATCTACTGAAAGATGTCCCTGCTCATTGCAGGGTGGTGGAACTAGATGACCTTTAAAGGTCCCTTCCAACCCAAACCATTCTATGATTCTATGTCGCTGTTTAGCAAAGCAGTTCTGCAAATGCTTGAGTTGGATTCAGTGGACTTAAAGGTCGCATGTACTTTAAAACTTTGAAACATATATGCCATCTCGCTTAATAGATATGTAAATACTGTAATTCATACTGTTAATGATTAATGTTGATAACTGAAGTGCAGCAATGATCATTGTCTCCACAGACTGAAATTTGAAATATTTTGCAGGTCTTTGAGGAAAAAAGCACAGATCACTACTTTCCTCTGTGGCCTATGATCCTGCAGCAGACTGTGCCCAGCTGGTCATGTTTTTGCCTAGAATCTGAAACAGGGAGACCAAGAAACAATTTTATTGCTCAGAACCTGGGGAGAAAATAAGCGTTGCATGGTGTCCTGGTTTTGGCTGGGATAGAGTTAATTTTCTTCTTTGTAGCTGGTACAGTGCTGGGTTTTGGATTTAGTGTGAGAATAATGTGGATAACACTCTGATGTTTTAGTTGTTGCTAAGTAGCGCTTATCTTAAGCCAAGGACTTTTCATTTTCCCATGCTCTGCCAGCAAGCAGGTGTGCAAGAAGCTGGGAGGGAGCATGGCCAGGGCAGCTGACCTGAACTAGCCAAAGGGGTATTCCATACCATAGAACATCATGCCCAGTATATAAACAGGGGGGAGATGGCTGGGAGGGGCAGATCGCTGCTCGGGCATTGGTCAGCGGGTGGTGAGCAGTTGCATTGTGCATCACTTGTCTTTTCTTGGGTTTTATTTCTCTTTTTTTTTTATATTCCTTTTCATTACAATTATTATTATTATTATATTATTATTATTATTAGTTAGTAGTATATTTTATTTTACTTTAGTTATTAAACTGTTCTTATCTCAACCCATGAGTTTTACCTTTTTTTTTCCCTCCTCCCCATCCCACTGGGAGGGGGGAGGGGGAAGTGGCTGCGTGGTGCTTAGTTGCTGGCTGGGGTGTCGTGGTTTAACCCCAGCCGGCAGCTAAGCACCACGCAGCCGCTCGCTCACTGCCCCCCCACCCCTGGGATGGGGAGAGAATCAGGAAAAAAAACTCGTGAGTTGAGATAAAGACAGTTTAATAGGACAGAAAGGAATGAAAAACAATGATAATGATAATAATAATATGACAATAGCAATACTAAAAGAATTAGACTATACAAAGCAAGTGGTGCACAATGCAATTGCTCACCACTCGTTGACCGATGCCCAGTTAGTTCCCGAGCCGCGATTCCCCCTCCCAGTTAACTCCCCCCAGTTTATATACTGGGCATGATGTCATATGGTATGGAATAGCTCTTTGGCCAGTTTGGGTCAGCTGTCCTGGCTGTGTCCCCTCCCAGCTTCTTGTGCCCCTCCAGCCTTCTTGCTGGCTGGGCAGGAGAAGCTGAAAAATCCTTGACTTAGTATAAACACTACTTAGCAACAACTAAAAACATCAGTGTGTTATCAACATTCTTTTCCTACTAAATCCAAAACACAGCACTATACCAGCTCCTAGGAAGAAAATTAACTCTGTCCTAGCCAAAACCAGGACATGGGGTTAAACCACAACACATGGGCAAGTTAATGCACCAGGTCATGTGTTGGCTAGGCACAAGAGGGAAGTTTGAAGATGGATTCTTTTTAAAATAATGACATACGTGACATTTTATATGCATGTTTTAGAAATATCTAGGTACATATTGTGTATGTTTAGTGATATTCTCGTTGAAAGTTTTGCTTGATTTCTCCTCCCCCTTGCATCTTGTTAATGTGTCTGCTTCTATTAGAACTACGGTGAAATAAAAGTTTCAGACACTACATGCAGGTTTGCTGGCTGTTACAGTGCTAGAGTCTGTGTCCTGAAGCTCCCTTTTAATCTGATGTCTGGAATTTGTTTCATTTATTGAAGGAGATTTGACCTGGTTTTCTGGGACTTGACTCTGCAAGTTTTGATTCCACTTGAAACAGAAAGGTAAAAAATCTGGATGGGTTGCCATCAAATATTCAGAGCAAAAACTGATCGCCAGCGGAAATCCCACAATAATTTTCCCTGTGGAGCAGTAGAGCAAGTTCCTTAGGTTCTTTGCCATTCTGGCTTTATGAGATAGGGAGATTTAGGGGTGGGGGTTTTTTTATATATTATAACAGTTCAAGTCCAGCATTTTCAAAGGAGGCTAATGATTTTTGGCCCCTAGCTCAGAGAGGACATTCCAAAAGGTCCAGCTTTGTAGAAGGCAACTCTTCTGTTAAGATGTCCAGAGAGGAAAGACTCAGCTGAGACATGACAGCAGCCTTCAATTATGTAAAAGGAAGCTGTAAAGGGAAAGGAATGAAGTGTTTTTCATGCCCATTTTGGATGGGACAAGAAGCAGCAGGCTTATACTGAGAAAGGGTGAGTTAGGTTAGGCATTTCAAATCTTTGTAACCGTGAGGGTAAAATTAGCTCTTGTGTAGATTGCCTACAGAGGTTACGAAAACCTCTCATCATTGGAAGGTTTTTAGAACAGATGAGACAAATATCTATCATCAGGAGCGATTTAGGTTGAGCCAATCCTGCCTTAAGGCAAGGAGTGGACTAGAGATCTCTTGAGGACTCTTCAAGTTTTGGGGGTTTTTTGATGATTCTATAAAATAAATATTCCTGACACTTTCAGAGGGAATACTTAAACTGAATAGGAGTCAGCCATGAGCCACTGTATTTGTATGTAACTACATGATACCATTGCTCAATGCATAAGTGTTTCTGAAAAATGTGTTTATTAGCTTTTTGGCTACATAACTGCTCTCCCTATTGGGGGATTGCTTTCCATCAGACATTTTTTATCTTGTAAATACTGATGCAGAGAGGAAATTTGACAGAAATTTGCTGCTGTTTTTAACTGTATTATTTACACAAACGTGTGCATGTACCTACATATGCTTCAGGTAGTCTACATATACACCTGTAGTGTACCTGCCCTTAAATACTTGACCCTGGTGAAAGTACCCTTATATTTAACTTCATTCCAAAATATCACTGTAAGGAACAGGTTGAGTGGCACTTGAGCTTTATTTCATTTATTGCCTTTAAATTGCAAAAGCTTTGTGTTTGAGAATATATGTAGACAGATAAACCTTTCTTTGAATAAAGGCCAAGGAAGGGCTTGAGTGAAGGAGAATCAGCATCTAGTGACTTAGTCCTCATTGTGTACTTTTATTTTAAGCTTCACCCCCTGTTGAGCTTGATGATTATGTATTAAAAAGTAGAGAGGAAAAATTGGCAAGTGAGGCCACCTTTCTGAAAAGAGAGACACAAGAATTATCATGTGCATTTTACCCACGTGTGTTAGCTTATGGCTCACTGCTCCGCTAAGGATCTCTTACTGTGCTGTTAAGCAGCCTGCCTTGAAAAATCATACATCCTTTTTAAAAAAAAAATAAAAAAATAAAAAAAAAATCACTTAGCCACACTGCCAGATGTTTTGTGTTGCTGAGGCAATGCAAAGCAGCTGGAAAATTGCCTCTTAACTATCTTCCCCAGTATATTGGGACATCCCTTGTGCTGAATGCTATACTATATACAAAGAAAGAAAGAAATACTAAAATAATCTAATTCAAAGTGTTTTCTTTAACTACTGAAATTAAATGGTATTTGGATATCCTAGTTTAGCTCCACTGATGCAATTAAGTACCTAATTCCATTGTGTTTTTCAGAGCCTAAACACAAAGAAACTCTTCTCCACCTTGTGATGAAATTGGGTTTGGTTAAGTTTTCCCAGTTCTTAGTGGCCCAGCCTGGAGGGTCAGTGGCATTAGCATTACTTAATGAGGATGGGGCAACACCATTAGATTTGGCTTTACAAAACGGGCACTCCAAACTTGTTGAGGTTTTCAGAAAGTGAGTATGATGGTTTGCTGCTTCCTCTAAAAAACTCCTATCAGTTAAGGGATGTGGGGAGTACTGTTGTTTTTCTCAAAAGCGTTACCAATTTTGTATTGGTTTCTGTTGCTTCTTGTCATTATTACCATTTTAAGTGGTAAACTTGTATTTACAATTAAAGGCAGTTTATGATGTGCATCCTTCATTACATTTTCAAATCAATTAATTGTGTTAGTATCAATATATGCACTTATGTGATTTTAAGCTATTCTCATGGTTTAGTTAGGGATTATTTAGTTTCTCCCTTCAAACTGACTAATAAATGGTGTCTGACGTTAACTTGTAGCTTTAAGACTTTGTATTGTAGTATTTCATAATTTTGGATTTATGAGACCGCTAAAAGGAAATTATTAAGTAACATGTAGTCATGTTCCCAGACTTGTTGAAGAACACCCATGTCTGAAGGGTGATGTAAAATTATTGTCTTTCTCTGAATGACTTATTTGTGTGTTTGGAGTCACTGCTCTCATTGGTGCAAAACTAACAAAATGAGGCAAAAAGTGCATTATATTCCTTCTTCTGAAAAAAGGTGATTTTTTTTTTTTTTACTAAATCCAAATGATCCAACCTGACATTTGTAGAAGTATATCATGAAATAGAAAATTTATTAAAAGAACAAAAAAATGAACATTGGCCTTTTTAGATAACTTTAAATGTCATCCTTTGGTAGTATTGTAATCTGGCTCTGTGATGTTGCCATGGCTTGTATATGGAGACAGGAAAGCAAAACAAGCATCTTTTGAGAGGGAAATAGTCATTCCTTTATATTGTCCAAGTTTTGAAAATGCAACTAAATAATAAGAAAGTTTAAGTGATGAAAAGCCGTGAAGAGTTTTATGGTAGTGCTCTAACTTGTTAATAACTAGAGAACATTTAATGGCAGGGGAGGGTCCTGGAGCCTCTATTAGCCATGCCCAACATGCTCTGCATTAAGTGACAGAGTACCAGCCATACCATCAGGTACCTCTCCCAGCACTATTGCAGCTGGATCCTGACATGTTACTAACAAGTAAAGACATCCCTTAAAATATATAGAGATATGTAGATATAAACAGAACCACAGGACCTGACTTTCACAAAGGCCTCAGGAGACTTTGTGACCTCTGTAAAATCTTGGGTTCGAATAAATAAGGGAGAGGCCATAGCAAACCCAGTGCTGCAGCTATGACTCTGTTTTTTGCTGGAGAGCTGCCACACTGACAAATGACTTAAAGGACAAGTTCTTTCTGGCATGTTTCAGCTGTCTGGAGTTTCCTCTGTATGGACCTGAGGAGCTGTGTGGTGTGTGTGTGTCTTGAGGTACCAAATGTTCAGCATCAGAAGCCCCTTCTCACTGTTGGCTTTTCTTTGCAAATAGAAATGCGCAAGAAATGGGTTAAATTTTTATTTTAGAATGTGGCTCTTTTGGTTCTGGCTCCACGCAGTGTATAGTTTATGTGAGACTTATGCATACTTCAGTTTGAAAAAAATACTTACAACACAGGTACAGTACATTATGTTATGAATGTCTCATTTGTAACGTCCAAACAATGTTGTATTCCCTTGAGATACTTTCTGTTTTTCACTGTAGTGGGATAACAAACCTGCTAGCTGCCAGTCATGTCCTACTGCTATATATGGCAACGTTAACAGGAAAAGGTACTATTGCTAATTTACAGCAATAAGGAGAAATAGGTATTGTCATGGATTGCTCTTACTGGCTTATTTTAATAGTGAGTAACCATTATTTCTAGAGATGACATCATTGTTTTTTCCCTGCTGATGGCTAGAAGTAGCTGCATTTTCTTAGGCCTGAATGAAGTCATTGGTAAGTATTTGCCCAGCTGTGTTTTTGGTGGATTTTCTGCCTCCGGTTTTTGCAGCGGGTGTGTTGGGATCCCGACGGGCTGTGCTGAAGGAGAGCAGGAAGCATGCTCCGTTTGTGTTTTCATTCTACCTGTGTGCAGAGCATCTGCTTTAGTTTAAAGGGCGTGTTGTTCCAGTTTCCAGGGCAGTCATTTGCTTGGCATTTCAAGAGTGGAGATCAGTGAGGGTGCTTGCGTGTGGTTTGTTCATTCATCAGGAGCTCTGACACTGACATTTAACCACACCACGCAGCACTTGCTGGAGTTGGACATTAAGCTCTTCAGAAAATATTTCTGGAACAGACCTCTTCTTTACAAGGTAGGTACCTATCTAGCTCAGGGTGTTGTCACAGATTTTCTTCAATAATTTCCAGCTATAGACACTTCAGGCTGGATTTGTTTTTCTTGAGTATCCTTTTAGTTTAAACTGCCTGTTTCACTAATGGCTAGCGTAATGAAGGATTACTGTTGTGGGCTTCTACTTTGTGTAAGTATAGCTCATTGTATGTGTGAAACCGGAGGATAAGAGATGTTGAGAACTTTATCAAAGCCTCCTTTACCTCTGTAGTGAGAGACTAATTTGTGCCAGAGCTTAGCAGTAGTGACTAAAATAAATGAAGCCTTAGGCCACATGAATTGTACTATAACCTTTGTTTTTATCTATGGAAATGTAACCGGTAGGTAAGGAAGTATAAGTAAAGCTTTAACTACAGGATATTCTGTAACAAAGATAAGGAAATGTCTCAAGACAGACAAAAAGGGTGCCTGGAGACTGCGAGAGCGAATCAGAAGAAGAGAAGACCCCAGACTCCGCGAACAGGATTGGATGAGCAAAGTGCCATCAGGAAATCAGGCGACCTATAGAAACTATAAAATCCTGTAACAATTGACAGGCGGGGTCCCTCTTCGGAGGCACCCAGCTTGAGCTGTAACTACTATTCCATATTAAACATAGTAGAAGAAGGAACTCTCTGATTCTTTTATTAAAGTGGAACCTAGGGACGAGCCCTGTTGTGGTGGCATCTGCATAATTCCTACCATGGTCTAGGTGGCAGCTGCATAATTCCTACAACAAAAGGCTACATAAGAGGGTGACTATATCATGACAGCATTGTTTTAAAAAGTGGTGGAACCATCCAAATTTTTGACCAGCAGGTCACTTATCCAATGGAACTCAAATGTTTCAGAGAAATGAGTGTCTTCATTTTCTGTTTCCAAGACAATAAGACACCTGCCTTGGCAGACAAGTTTGTTTGTGCTCATACCTCATGCCCTCTCCTCTTTACTTCCTCAGACCAACCTCACACCTTAAAACAACTTTTAAGACAAGTTCACCCTATTCTAGATTTCTCAACAAATTAACTACTTTTTCCCTTTATCACTGCCACACAAGAAGACTCAGAAGGTTCCTGAAAGGCAAAAGATGAGTACAATCTTCCTTAAGCCTTAATCTACCTTCCTTAAGGTTTTGGTAGCGGGGGGGCTGCAGGGGTGGCTTCTGTGAGAAGCTGCTAGAAGCTTCCCCTATGTCCGACAGAGCCAATGTCAGCCAGCTCCAAGATGGACCTGCCGCTTGCCACAGCTGAGCCCATCAACGACAGTGGTAGCACCTCTGTGATAACATATTTAAGGGGGGGGGGGGGGAACTGCTGTGCAACAGCTGGGAGAGAGGAGTGAGAATATGTGAGAGAAACAACCCTGCAGACACCAAGGTCAGGGAAGAAGGAGGGGGAGGAGGTGTTCTGTGGGAAACTGTGGCAGGTCCGCAGATTCCTTGACAGAAGAAGGAGTTGACCTAGACCAGATCGTCGTGTTCCCGTGAGAACCCCAGAAAGAAGAAAAGTAAACAACTTGCAGGAATTGAAAGAATTCATGAGCCGTTAGATAAGGAACTTGGACGAGATAGAGATTAACGCATACAACTGTGGCCAATGGTTGATTGTGTATATGCAATAAGTGCCAATGATATTGAAACGCGTATATGTAGAAAATATATAAAAGCCGGCTGTGTAAAACAATAAAGGGATTTGGCTGAGAATGCTAGAGAATGCTGCTTGATCTTCTCGTATGTCGTGTCCGTCTCAACAGCGACATCTGGTGACCCCGACGCGGCGTGATTGGAACAGTCGGCGAACAAGGACTTGCGACCGCAGGACGAGGTGCGGTGGAGACGGAGCCCAGCGTAGCTGAGAGCGGCGGAGGAGCTGCAGAGTGATCCGGATCGTTAAGACACCTGTGAAGGTGAGCCGCTGGGAACGGGACAATGGGGAATAACCTCTCAAAAGAGGAGGAAGCCGTCCTTTCAATGTGGACACTTATATTAAAAAGAAAGGGACTAAAACTGACTGGTAATAACCTTCAAAAAATGCTAATTTGGGGACGACAGCGGGGGTTTGAGGCAAGTTCGGCTGTAGCATTTAGTGTTACTACGTGGCGGTCCCTTGGGAAAGCATTGTTTGATGCCGCGTCTAAAGGTGAAAAAGATGCAACCGATTTATTGACAACGTGGCGAGTACTTTTAGAAACTCTTAAAGACTTGAAAGCTGAGCGTGATAAGGAGGAGGATAAGAGAAGGGACACTAACAAGGAGGACTGTGCTCCTGTAGCCTCTACTGGGCCGACCGAGGTTCCCCGGGAGACCTGTAAACTAGGTGGTCCAGATAAACTGCTTGCAATGCGACCTAAGAAAAAGTCTCCGCAACATGCTGCCCTGTTAGGGTCAAATTTTACAGGGACATATCAATCACCCTCTGAGCAGCTGAAAGCTGCAGAGAAAAACCCTCCACTTGATCAATTGCCTTCTGATCAACTGAAAGCTGCGGAGCATTCTCCTCCACTTTATAAGCTGCAGGAGGCAAGAGAAAAATATACAAATCCTCAAGTTGATACAGGTCCTTTCCCTTCTCCGGTAAATCCCCCTGATAGTAATGAAACTGCGGACGAGGAAGCGCAGGACCAGTTGTATCCCCCTTTACCAGACAGGGACGAGGACGATGGTCCCCTGAGGGGTGTTGCTGAGCCCTCTACTGTCTCTTTAAGGCAGGGGGAGGGGCAAGGAGGACCGCAGTGTCGACCCCCCTTGCCCCGGTCGTGGGAGTTGCCACCTGCTACTGTTATATTCCAACCGCGTAATGCAGTAAGTTTTTGGGATCAAGTAAGAAAAAAGCCCTGGAATTGGGAAACTGGGAGTTGACTGAAGCCTTAGGACTGCCGATAGAAAAAGAAGGAGCTGTATCAGAGATAGCGGGGGGGCCGAGTGCTTTCCCTGTGGAACTTGCTTTACCTGGGTCTAATCAGCCTAATCAACATATAGGTTTGTCATGGAAAGTTATACAAGATACGCAGAGTGCTGTGGCTAAATATGGGCCGAATTCTCCGGCGGTGACGCAGTTGTTACGGTTGTTGAATTTGGATATGTTGGTGCCCTATGATTTTCAGCATTTAGCTCAAATTATGTGTCGTGGTTTAACCCCAGCCGGCAGCTAAGCACCACGCAGCTGCTCGCTCACTGCCCCCCCACCCCTGAGATGGGGGAGAGAATCAGGAAAAAAACCTCATGAGTTGAGATAAAGACAGTTTAATAGGACAGAAAGGAATGAAAAACAATAATGATAATAATAATATGACAATAGCAATACTAAAAGAATTAAACTATACAAAGCAAGTGGTGCACAATGCAATTGCTCACCACTCGTTGACCGATGCCCAGTTAGTTCCCGAGCCGCGATTCCCCCTCCCAGTTAACTCCCCCCAGTTTATATACTGGGCATGATGTCATATGGTATGGAATATCCCTTTGGCCAGTTAGGGTCAGCTGTCCTGATGGTGTCCCCTCCCAGCTTCTTGTGCCCCCTCCAGCCTTCTTGCTGGCTGGGCAGGAGAAGCTGAAAAATCCTTGACTTAGTATAAACACTACTTAGCAACAACTAAAAACATCAGTGTGTTATCAACATTATTTTCCTACTAAATCCAAAACACAGCACTATACCAGCTCCTAGGAAGAAAATTAACTCTGTCCTAGCCAAAACCAGGACAGCATCCACCCCTTATTCTATACCATCTACATCATCTCCAGGTCCCACACTTCCCAATGCATTTTCAATTAATCACCACCACTTTTCCTGTCTTTTGATACATATACACACAGATATCATTCCCTTAATCTATAGGCCTTTACAATGTCCCTTTAAAATGTCCGTTGAGTTCATTCAGTCCATGACTTTGGACTCCATCTATCATAACAGTCTGTCTGGGCAGGAGGGATGGTGCAAAGTCCGCTCAGTCAGCAGAGCAGGATCCGGCTTTGGTGCAGTGCAGCGGGCAGATGACATTGGGCGCAGCAGGAAGATGGTGTGTAGTGTTGGATTGTTGCATGCTGCAGTCAGTCCTGGTTCCATCACTACTGCACCTTGCTTAGTTTTATCAAAGCTCATTCTTTATTAATCTAGATAATTCTTACTGTAATACTGTTGATATAGCATATAACAACTATAGTAGTGATGACATACAGTGGCAGGGTTATATAGCAATTAACATCATACAATTTAATCTATTGGCTATTCTCACCTAAAATCAAATCCCCTTGAGGCACACATCGGACTTCCCCATCCTTCCGCATCACCCACCAAGTGCACCCAGGTCCTTGAGCAAAAGCAATCCCACGAATGGGTTTGCCTTTGCCTGAGGCAGGAGTAATCCAGACTGTCTTCCCTAGCATATTTTTATGTGCACTACAGGGACCTTATCCCCTTCTACAGTACGTAAAAGTTCTGATTGGGCAGGGCCAGCCCAATTGGCAGATCCTCTAGTGTTGACTAACCAGGTGGCCTTTGCTAGATGTGTATCCCAATGTTTAAAGGTCCCACCACCCATTGCTTTCAATGTAGTCTTTAACAATCCATTGTATTGCTCGATTTTCCCGGAGGCTGGTGCATGATAGAGAATGTGATACACCCACTCAATGCCATGCTCTTTAGCCCAGGTGTCTATGAGATTGTTCCAGAAATGTGTCCCGTTGTATGACTCAATTCTTTCTGGGGTGCCATGTCGCCATAAGATTTGCTTTTAAAGGCCCAGGATAGTGTTCCGGGCGGTGGCATGGGGCACGGGATATGTTTCCAGCCATCCGGTGGTTGCTTCCACCATTGTAAGCACATGGCGCTTGCCTTGGCGGGTTTGTGGGAGTGTGATATAGTCAATCTGCCAGGCCTCCCCATATTGATATTTCAGCCATCGTCCTCCATACCACAGAGGCTTTAACCGCTTGGCTTGCTTAATTGCAGCGCATGTTTCACATTCATGGATGACCTGTGCGATAGTGTCCATGGTCAAATCCACCCCTCGATCACGAGCCCATCTATATGTTGCATCTCTTCCCTGATGACCTGAGGTGTCATGGGCCCACCGAGCTAAAAATAATTCACCCTTATGTTGCCAATCCAGATCCACCTGAGCTACTTCAATCCTAGCAGCCTTGTCTACCTGTTGATTGTTTTGATGTTCTTCAGTGGCCCGGCTCTTGGGTACGTGGGCATCTACATGATGTACTTTCACAACCAGGTTCTCTAGCCGGGCAGCAATATCTTGCCACAATGGGGCAGCTCAGATGGGTTTACCTCTGCGTTGCCAGTTACTCTGCTTCCATTGCTGCAACCACCCCCACAGAGCATTTGCCACCATCCATGAGTCAATATAGAGACAGAGCACTGGCCACTTTTCTTGTTCAGCAATGTCTAAAGCCAGCTGGATGGCTTTCACCTCTGCAAACTGACTCGATTCACCTTGTCCTTCTGCAGTTTCTGCAACTTGTCATATAGGACTCCATACAGCCGCCTTCCACCTCCGATGCTTTCCTACAATGCGACAGGACCCATCAGTGAACAGGGCATATTGCCTCTCATTTTCTGGCAGTTTATTCTACAGTGGGGCCTCTTCAGCACGCATCACCTCCTCCTCTGGTGATATTCCAAAATCTTTACCTTCTGGCCAGTCTGTGATCACTTCCAGAATTCCTGGGTGACTGGGGTTTCCTATTCGACTTCATTGTGTGATCAGTGTGACCCACTTACTCCATGTAGCATCAGTTGCATGATGTGTAGAAGGGACCTTCCCTTTGAACATCCAGCCTAGCACTGGCAGTCGGGGTGCTAAGAGGAGCTGTGTTTCAGTACCAACCACTTCTGAAGCAGCTTGAACTCCTTCATATGCTGCTAATATCTCCTTTTCAGTTGGAGTATAGTGGGCCTCAGATCCTCGATATCCCCGACTCCAAAACCCTAGAGGTCGACCTCGGGTCTCCCCTGGTGCTTTCTGCCAGAGACTCCAGGTAGGGCCATTCTCCCCGGCTGCAGTGTAGAGCACATTTTTGACATCTGGTCCTGCCCGGACTGGCCCAAGGGCTACTGCATGAACTATCTCCCGTTTAATCTGTTCAAAGGCTTGTTGTTGCTCAGGGCCCCATTTAGAATCGTTCCTCTTCCGGGTCACTTGATAGAGAGGGCTTACAATCAGACTATAATTTGGAATATGCATTCTCCAAAAACCTACAACACCTAAGAAAGCTTGCGTTTCCTGTTTACTAGTCGGTGGGGACATAGCTGCTATTTTGTTGATCACATCCATTGGGATATGACGACGTCCATCTTGCCATTTTATTCCTAAAAACTGAATCTCCTGTGCGGGTCCCTTCACCTTACTTTGTTTTATGGCAAAACCAGCTTCCAGAGGGATTTGGATTATTTTCTCCCCTTTCTCAAAAACTTCTTCTGCTGTGTTGCCCCATACGATGATGTCATCAATGTACTGCAGGTGTTCTGGAGCTCCACCTTTTTCCAGTGCATTTTGGATCGGTCCATGGCAAATGGTGGGGCTGTGTTTCCACCCCTGGGGCAGTCGATTCCAGGTGTACTGGACGCCCCTCCAAGTGAAAGCAAACTGTGGCCAGCACTCTGCTGCCAAAGGGATTGAGAAAAATGCATTGGCAATATCAATTGTGGCGTACCACTTGGCTGCCTTTGACTCCAGTTCATATTGAAGTTCTAGCATGTCTGGCACAGCAGCACTCAGCGGTGGTGTGACTTCATTCAGGCCACGATAGTCTACTGTTAGTCTCCACTCTCCATTAGACTTTCACACTGGCCAAATGGGGCTGTTAAAGGGTGAGCGAGTCCTGCTGATCACTCCTTGGCTCTCCAGTCGACGAATCAGCATATGGATGGGAATCAGGGAGTCTCGGTTGGTGCGATATTGCCACCGGTGCACCCTTGTGGTAGCGATCGGCACCTGTTGTTCTTCGACCCTCAGCAACCCCACAACCGAAGGGTCCTCAGAGAGACCGGGGAAGGTTCAATTCCCTCCGTCTCCAAGGCAGCTATACCAAAAGCCCACCGATACCCCTTTGGGTCTTTAAAATACCCTCTCCTGAGATAGTCTATGCCAAGGATGCATGGAGCCTCTGGGCCAGTCACAATGGGGTGTTTCTGCCACTCATTCCCAGTTAGGCTTATTTCAGCCTCCAATAGAGTTAGCTGTTGAGATCCCCCTGTCACACCAGATATACAGATGGGTTCTGCCCCTTTATAGCTTGATGGCATTAGAGTACACTGTGCACCAGTGTCCACTAGAGCCTTATACTCCTGTGGGTGTGATGTGCCAGGCCATCGAATCCACACAGTCCAATAAACCCGGTTGTCCCTTTCTTCCACTTGGCTGGAGGCAGGGCCCCTCTAATCCTGGTCAGAGTATTTGTTACTCACTTCTTGTAAAAATGACTTAGAGGTCCCTTCAAGAGGGTCAGAAGCCCTTCTACTTTGTCTGGCAACCGGAGCGGCATCTTTCCTGGAAGAATCCCCTTTTCTGGTTGTTCTTCCTTTCAATTCACGTACCCGTGCATCTAGGTCGAGGCAGGTTTTCCATCCCATTTCCTCATGTCCTCTCCGTGGTCACGCAGGTAAAACCACAGGGTACCCCGTGGTATATACCTTCTATGTTCTCTCTCTTGAGCAGAGGAATGCTCACTCCTAATAGCTGAGATATTGGTCTGTACAGGTGGGGAGTAGGACTTTTTGATCAGTTCAATCAGTTCTTCGGACTTTTCGGACAGTTTTTCCACAGCCGAGACACAGGCTCGTAGGGAGGAAGAGAGATTTTCTTCATATTGCCGGAGTTGGCGAGCCATTTCATCCACTGTCGGTGCCTCTTCGTCTTTCCAAGTTAGTACTGCCAATGGGTTGGCATACGATGATGGTGCGCTCCGTACAAACTTCCGCCACATGGGTCGTGTGCATTGAACTTCATCTGGATCTCTGGGTAATTGTAAACTGTCCGGGTCATAATAAATCATCTCTAGCACTGCTAATTCCCTCAGGTACTGAATACCTCTTTCCATGGTGGTCCACTTGCCTGGTTGACATATAACATCTTCCTTGAAGGGATACCTTTCCTTCACACTTGACAGGAGTTGCCTCCAGAGGCTGAGGGCTTGTGTCCCTTTTCCAATCGCCTTATCAATGCCACCTTCCCTAGCAAGTGATCCCAGCTGCTTGGCTTCCCTACCCTCTAATTCCAGGCTACTAGCCCCATTGTCCCAGCATCGGAGCAGCCAGGTGATAATGTGCTCACCTGGACGACGGCTGAAATCTTTTCGCATATCCCGCAGCTCACTCAGGGATAGAGATCGGGTGATTACTTCTGGTTCTGCCTCTTCCTCCTGTTCTCATGATGGCCCTGGTTCATCTTCATCCTTCGCTAAACGAACTGATTTTTTTGTATATTTCTTCTTCTGTATAGGGGCGACTGATACTGGCACAGGTTGGTTCTCTGGTTCAGCCGCAGCGCCTGTCGCAGGGGTTGGAGTAGCCGCAGCACCTGTCGCAGGGGTCGGAGTAGCCGCAGTGTCTGTTGTCGGGGCTGGAGTAGCCGCCTTGCCTGTCGCTAGGGTTGCAGTAGCTGCAGTGTCTGTTGCAGGGGCTGGAGTAGCCGCAGTATCTGTCGGTCTGTTTTCCCTCCCTTCCCCCGGGGGTGCTGCACAGTATCGAGCAGTGTTTGGTAGATACTAGCCAGGGCCCAGCACAGTGCGATAAGTTGTGCCTCTTTGGAATAGCCACAGCATTTTCCTTTCAGATAATCTATCACTTTATCAGGGTCCTGTAGTTGTTCAGGAGTGAAGTTCCAAACCATTGGAGGTGAGAAGTTCTCTAGATACCTGCCCATTTTCTCCCACGTGCCATGCCACCCATGGCTATTAAGCCTCGGGGCAGATTTCCAAAAGGTATTCTTAAACAGTTGTTTAACCTTAAAAAAGACCTGGAACACATTCAGGAGACATAGCAATAGGAACATGCTGGTTTGAACATCCCAAGGATATTCAAAATTCTCAAGAGCCACTGTAATTTGCCTGGAGGAGAAGGGGAAGGTGAAGAAATGTGTCTCCCCCGTGGCTTGGCTCTCCGAGGAGGAAAGGTACAAGGTGTAATTATTAATAGTTTCTGATAGACGGCTCCCGAAGTACGGAGGTGACGGCAATGCTGAGTACAAATACCAGATTAGTTCCACGACCAGCAATTCTATCGTATCATAAGCCAGTGTTACAAAGTACAACAACATGATAACTCTGGCCCAGTTCCCACGGGTGATAAACAGCACAACAGGGAGCATATACTGCAAGTAAGGTATTACATAACGCACCTTTAAGAACAAGCGCACCAACTTTGAGAGCAAATACATCAACATTGTGACCAGCAACTATTGAACTAATATAATGTATGTTTATAACAAATTTGTTCTAACACATTCCAGTCAGATTTGTCGTTATCTCAACCCGTCGAGCCCCACGTTGGGCGCCAAAAAGGACTGTCATGGTTTAACCCCAGCTGGCAGCTAAGCACCACGCAGCCGCTCGCTCACTGCCCCCCCACCCCTGGGATGGGGGAGAGAATCAGGAAAAAAAACTCGTGAGTTGAGATAAAGACAGTTTAATAGGACAGAAAGGAATGAAAAACAATGATAATGATAATAATAATATGACAATAGCAATACTAAAAGAATTAAACTATACAAAGCAAGTGGTGCACAATGCAATTGCTCACCACTCGTTGACCAATGCCCAGTTAGTTCCCGAGCCGCGATCCCCCCTCCCAGCCAACTCCCCCCAGTTTATATACTGGGCATGATGTCATATGGTATGGAATAGCTCTTTGGCCAGTTTGGGTCAGCTGTCCTGATGGTGTCCCCTCCCAGCTTCTTGTGCCCCTCCAGCCTTCTTGCTGGCTGGGCATGAGAAGCTGAAAAATCCTTGACTTAGTATAAACACTACTTAGCAACAACTAAAAACATCAGTGTGTTATCAACATTCTTTTCCTACTAAATCCAAAACACAGCACTATACCAGCTCCTAGGAAGAAAATTAACTCTGTCCTAGCCGAAACCAGGACATTATGTTTCAGCCAGTACAACATTCGGTGTTTATGAACATCTGGCAGCAGCTAGCTGATCATCACGCACTGCAGAATATGCAGTTGCCTGATGGTCATCCCTGTCGTGGTGTAGGCACAGATGCATTAATGGGAACTGGGGCAGTTTTTAGCAACCCAACCATACAGGCGCAGTGGCACCCTCAGGTTCTTGAGCAAGTAAAGGGCATAGGCATGCAGGCTTTGTATCGCACAGCGGAGTTAGCAGAACCAAAAGCGAGGTATACAACAATTAAGCAGGGATCCCGAGAGCCGTTTTTACAGTTTGTGGAAAAGTTGCGAGGCGCGATAGAGAAACAAGTGTTTGATGTGGGTCTCCGAGCCATGCTGACTAAACAACTGGCTAGAGATAATGCCAACCTGGATTGTCAAAAAATTATTGAGGCAATGCCCAGTGATCCATCCCTAGAGGATATGGTTACGGCATGTGCTAAGGTTGGCTCTGTTGAACACAAAATGGCTGCACTAGCTACTGCTCTGGCTGCCCTCCGTGTGAAAGATCAGAAATGCGTTGGGTGCGGAAAGACAGGACACATTAAGTCCGAATGCCCTGATAGTTCGGGACAGAAAGGGAAAATGGGAAGTCCAAACAAAAAAGGGCTCGGTGAGGTTACATGTAACAATTGTGGGAAGAAAGGCCATTTTGCTAAACAATGTAGGTCAAAGTATCATGTTAATGGGCAGCCACTGCAGGGAAACGGCAGGAAGAGCCTGAAAGGGCGCGCGCAGATACAAATGCCCTACAGCCCTGGCAACCCCTTTGCGGGGGTAATGCAGCAGCAATGCAACCCTCAACCTTATGTGACCAACTGTCAGGGAAAACCGTCGGATCAGCCAGGATGGATGTATCCACTGCCAACGCAGTAACAATTTCTGATTGCCAAATTCATCGAGTGCCTTTGGATGCCTGGGGACCAATTGGTAATGGACTAAGTGCCTTATTGATAGGACACTCAAGTAGCACACTACAAGGATTGATGGTACATGTGGGAGTGATTGATGCTGATTACACAGGTCAGATTTGTGCTATGGTGTCCACAGCAACACCACCAGTCACGATTCCTCAGGGAACTAGACTTGCTCAACTTGTGCCTTTTATGAGTTGTGTTCCTAGGACAGAGCAAATTGTTCGTGGAGACGGTGGCTTCGGATCGACGGGGAAGCCATCTGTTTTTTGGTCCCAGACTGTCACAGACAAGAGGCCGCAGATGACCTGCTCGCTCGCCATGGACCATGCAGTCCCCTCTCGGATAAGTCTTTCGGGATTACTGGATACAGGGGCTGATGTTACCATTATTGCTCAACGTGATTGGCCTCCTGCTTGGCCTCTGGTGTCAAATAATATGGGAGTGATGGGCCTTGGGGGCGTTGCCGTTAGCTTTATGGCTGCCAAGCCTGTCCTTGTCAGCAATCCTGAGGGCCAAAAAGCAACTGTCCGACCCTATGTGACATCAGCACCGTTGAATCTGTGGGGGAGAGATTGTCTTGGGCAGTGGGGAGTAAAAATAACAACGGATTTTCAGTAGGGGTCACTGTGTTGCAGGGCGTGGCACGACCCACACTGGCACTGACGTGGTTAACAGAGAAGCCTATCTGGGTAGATCAGTGGCCCTTAGTCATGAAAAACTCGCAGCCCTGCACCTGTTAGTTAAAGAACAAATTGATGCAGGACACATAGAAACCTCCCACAGTCCTTGGAATACCCCAGTGTTTGTGATTAAAAAGAAATCAGGGAAATGGCGTTTGTTACATGATTTAAGAAAAATCAATGAGGTGATGGCAACTATGGGGGCCTTGCAGCCTGGGTTGCCCTCACCGACCATGATTCCAATGCAATGGGAAATTGTAGTAATGGATTTAAAAGATTGGTTTTTTACCATTCCTTTAGCCAAACAAGATATGGAAAAATTTGCATTTACAGTGCCTTCAGTGAACAACAGCGAACCTGCCAAAAGGTATCATTGGAAAGTGTTACCGCAAGGTATGAAAAATTCACCTACTATTTGTCAATGGTTTGTAGCAAGAGCTTTGAGCCCTGTTAGAGAGCGGTTTCCAACGGGATACTGTTATCACTACATGGATGACATTCTGCTAGCAGCGCCATCGCCAAAGATGCTAGCAGAAATGGAAACAGAAACACAAAAATCATTGCAGCACCAAGGGCTAGTGATTGCCCCAGAAAAAGTACAACGTCAACAACCATGGCTGTATTTGGGCATGAAAGTGTTAGAACGTACAGTAATGCCGCAGCCAGTTCAATTGCTATTAAATGTCAAAACACTCAATGATGTACAGAAACTGGCTGGAGTAATTAATTGGGTCCGGCCCTACTTAGGTCTGACATCCTCTAAATTGCAACCCTTGTTAGACCTGTTAAAAGGAGACTCAGACATTTCAGCGCCACGAATTTTGACCCCAGAAGCAAAACAATTAATTAGTGAGGTTGAACAAGCAATTATGCAAAAATATGTGTGGAGAATTGATTTGTCTATACCAGTTCAAGTGCTTATCTTGATCGATAATTTGATACCTTTTGCCATGTTGGCACAATGGAACCCTGACTGGCAAGACCCTCTCCATGTATTGGAATGGGTCTTCCTCCCTTTCAGACCCAAGAAAACTGCTCCTGGCCTGTTTGAACTACTGGCTCAGATTGTGATAAAAACTAGAACTCGTTGTATGGAATTGTTGGCGCGAGACCCAGAAACTATCGTTGTACCAGTACAAAGTGAATACTTTGAATGGTGTCTTGCCAACAATTCGGCACTCCAAGCAGCAATGACAAATTTCACAGGACAAATTCGGTATCACCTACCCTCGCACCCATTAGTCAAAATGTGCAGTCAAATTCCGTTTGCGCAAAAGCATTTAAACCAGTCCGAGCCTGTGCCTGGTCCCACTGTGTTCACTGATGGCTCAGGAAAAACAGGGAAAGCTGCCATGGTGTGGTATGATGGACACCAATGGCAGAACAAAATCGAGCATCAGGAAGGCTCACCTCAAATTGTTGAACTGAGAGCTATGGTCATGGTATTTCAACATTTTTCTTGTCCTGTTAATGTGGTTACAGATTCTGCTTATGTAGCTGGATTAGTGCAGCGTTTAGACAAAGCTGTTTTAGGTCAAGTTAACAACGAAGCACTGTTTGGAATTTTGAAATTTTTATGGACAACAATTCAGAAGCGACATTTCCCTTATTATGTTCTCCATATTAAGAGTCATACGACTCTCCCAGGCTTTTTGACAGAGGGGAATGCGTGAGCAGACGCTTTAGTTTCCAGTGTGGCCATGAGGCCTACCCCGGATGTTAAACAGCAGGCTGTGTTGTCTCATTCTTTTTTTCACCAGGGGTATCAAGCCCTGAAGCGGCAATTTCACTTGTCAAACTCCGAGGCCCGCGCCATCGTTGCTGCGTGTCCTGATTGCCAAGGCCAACATGTCCCTCACTTTTATGGGACCAACCCTAGAGGGTTACGAGCTCTCCAAATATGGCAAACAGATGTTACCCACGTGCCAGAATTTGGCCGACTAAAATATGTTCATGTCTCTGTTGATACTTTTTCTTCGGTTGTTATTGCTACTGCTCACGCAGGAGAAACTGCACGGGATGCTATTCGCCATTGGCAACGAGCATTTTCCGTTGCAGGTGTCCCCCAGCGAGTTAAGACAGACAATGGCCCAGCTTATGTGTCTGCAAAAGTATCCTCATTCCTTCAATCCTGGGGTGTCACTCATGTGACAGGCATCCCTCATTCTCCCACTGGACAGGCCATTGTCGAGCGTATGCATGGTGTCCTGAAACAACTCTTGCAAAAACAAAAAGGGGGAATGACAGGAGAATCTCCAGAAGCACGATTGAACAAAGTAACATATGTCTTAAATTTTTTACAGATTTCTGATGATGCTCAGGAGCCTCCAATAGCACGACATTTCGGATCCTTGACTAACACCAGTGGGGTTTCCCCTGGGGTTAAAGTCAAGGTTCGAGATCTGCAGACAGGTCAGTGGTCAGACCCCTGTGACTTACTAACTTGGGGGCGAGGATATGCTTGTGCTTCAACAGGTAATGGCCCTCGGTGGGTGCCTGCTCGTTGTGTCCGCCCTGTGCTTGGTGATTCTGGCCGCTGAAGGATGGATGGTCCCACAACCCAAGAAAAATGTGTGGATGACCTTGGCAAATGTGACCCACCAGGATACCTTGTACCTTTCTATTGCAAATCCTGACAACCCCTTATGTTAATGCGACACTGCTTGTATATAGAAATGCTACTGCTTGGTGTAATTATACCTCTCCTAACATTTTGCGATCTTTTTCTGTGTCCATTGCTTTGAGTGATCTGTTAACTGATGTTGATAGCGTTAGGCATGCTACTTTGCAAAATAGAGCTGCAATTGATTTTTTATTATTGGCACAAGGTCATGGATGTGAAGAGTTTTGAAGGGATGTGTTGTATGAATTTGTCTGATCATAGTGAATCCATACACAAAAGTATTCAACTTTTGAAAGAAGGAGTTCGCAAATTATAAGTTGATGATGGGTGGAACTGGTTAAATAATCTGCTGAACGGATGGGGACTGTCAGATTGACTATTGTCTCTTGTGAAGACGGGGATGGTAATCTTAGTAATTGTTGTAGTTGTGTTACTAATGATGCCTTGTTTGGTCAGCCTGTTGCAAAGGGCCCTGCAATGGACTGTCAGTGCCATCTTTGTAGCACAAATACAAAAAGGGGGAATTGTGGGAAACTGTGGCAGGTCCGCAGATTCCTTGACAGAAGAAGGAGTTGACCTAGACCAGATCGTCGTGTTCCCGTGAGAACCCCAGAAAGAAGAAAAGTAAACAACTTGCAGGAATTGAAAGAATTCATGAGCCGTTAGATAAGGAACTTGGACGAGATAGAGATTAACGCATACAACTGTGGCCAATGGTTGATTGTGTATATGCAATAAGTGCCAATGATATTGAAACACGTATATGTAGAAAATATATAAAAGCCGGCTGTGTAAAACAATAAAGGGATTTTGCTGAGAATGCTAGAGAATGCTGCTTGATCTTCTCGTATGTCGTGTCCATCTCAACAGCGACAGTGTTCCAGGTGCCGGAGCAGAGATTCCCCTGCAGCCCATGGTGAAGACCATGGTGAGGCAGGCTGTCCTCCCCTGCAGCCCATGGAGGTTAATGGTGGAGCAGATATCCACCCTGCAGCCTGTGGAGGACCCCACGCTCGAGCAGGTGGGTGTGCCCTGAAGGAAACTGTGACCCCATGGAGAGGAGCCCATGCTGGAGCAGGTTTTCTGGCAGGACCTGTGGCCCCATGGGGGACCCACGCTGGAGCAGTCTGTTCCTGAAGGACTGCACCCTGTGGAAGGGACCCATGCTGGAGCAGTTCGTGAAGAACTGCAGCCCGTGGGAAGGACTCACGTTGGAGAAGTTCATGGAGGACTGTCTCCCATGGGAGGGACCCCACGCTGGAGCAGGGGAAGAGCGTGAGGAGGAAGGAGTGGCAAAGACAACATGCAATGAACTGACTGCAACCCCCATTCCCCGTCCCCCTGTGCCGCTCAGGGGGAGGAGGTAGAAGAGTCTGGAGTGAAGTTGAGCCCGGGAAGAAGGGAAGGGTGGGGGGAAGATGTTTTAAGATTTTTTTTTTTTTTTTAATTCTCATTATCCTAACTCTGATTTGATTGGTAATAAATTAAATTAATTTCCTCAAATCAAGTCGGTTTTGCCCATGACAGTAATTGCCGAGTGATCTCCCTGTCCTTATCTCGACCCATGAGCCTTTTGTTATATTTTCTCTCCCCTGTCCTGTTGAGGAAGGGGAGTGATAGAGCGGCTTGGTGGACACCTGGCATCCAGCCAAGGTCAACCCACCACAGACTTCCCTTCTAAACTACATACTTTACATGATAAACACACAGTTTTGTACAGATCTAATCAGGTAACATCTGGTATCTGAATGTATTATGTTTAAAACCTCTTAATGCAATTTTTACTCAGGAGGAATATATTCAGTGATCCTATTTTGCATGTACAACATTCTTCTAAAACACCTAATAGCAATGAAAGCAAAAATTAATTACTTCAGTGACTTAAAAGGTATCAGTAATTACCTTGCCTAGAAAGATTTCTAATGTACTTACTGACAACACAAGACTGAGGATGGATGTTGCATAGTTAAAGCTGTGGACTACTTTGTAGAAAGTTGTACTGTAAATCTTCACAGAAGATACAGAAAAAGAAGCCTATACAGAAGAGCAATGATTAAAACCTTGTTACTAATGACTTATTGTAGATACTTTACAGGAATTTCATTGTTCTCAACTTCTGTTAAATCATTTAAGTAAACTGAATATTTAAACAAAGATTTCTTCAGACTACCAGTGAGCTTCTTAATCATTACCTCTCCTGTAACAACAGAAAGGTTCTAATAAAAGATACACAAAAGATGTGAAAGGATTACCCTTATCCAAAAAAGATGAAAACAGGGCAAGGACAGAAAAAGAAATTGAAGGCAGATGTAGTGACTATCTGACTTCAGCAGTACTTATTAGGAATTTGTTCTAAAATTTTAAGTGGAAGATCTATTGACAATTTCTGGAAGTAAATCCATGGATATTCTTGTATCCGGCTGCCCTTTAATGATTTGATTGAAGGTGAGAAATATTTAATAAATGTGAAAACAAAACATTATCTTACAACAAGTATGAACTTTAGTGTTGTGAGCACTGAATGACAAATAACTACACAGTTAGTGAGATCCTTCAGCTTATGCTTTGTAATCATAAAGCTTGAGGAAACCTAGGAAGTATAGGAGGGAGGGAAGAAGAGAACAGAACAGACCATTGTCATTTCAGACCACTTCATATTTCTAATGTCTCAGAGACAACAGATTGTAACTCTACTCAGCAACTGGAGGAGACAAAAAACAAACAAAAAAACAAAACAAAACAAACAAAAAAGCACCCCTGCAAGGAGGACATATTTCACCTGCACACCTTGGGCACAAAAAGCAACAGCACAGATACACAAAAAATGGGCTCTTTTAAAGGTGAATACTAATATGGGTTTCAGCTATTTAAACAGTATTAAAGTAAAGTAAGAATAGATACTTTACTGAGACTGCAAGGGTCAGTTTAGAGATTCAGAAAAATGAATGCTTATTCAGAAGTTCCCCACATGCATTCCCAAATGGCACATGCAACCCTTACTCAGGCTAATAAGAGGGAAAGGTAAATGTATATTGCAGTATGTACCTTGGCCCCAAGACATGTTTTCAAATAAGTTATATCTCTAACAGTTAAAAGTGCAAAAAATGTGCACAGCTTCACACTGATGTATAATTACCTTCAAAGGAAAAAAGAAATCCTCAAGAATTGTGCTGGTTTTGGCTGGGATAGAGTTAAATTTCTTCATAGTAGCTTGTATGGGGCTATGTTTTGGATTTGTGCTGGAAACAGTGTTGATAACACAGGGATGTTTTCGTTATTGCTGAGCAGTGCTTACACAGAGCCAAGGCCTTTTCTGCTTCTCACACCACCCCACCAGCGAGTAGGCTGGGGGTGCCCAAGAAGTTGGGAGGGGACACAGCCGGGACAGCTGACCCCAACTGACCAAAGGGATATTCCATACCATATGACGTCATGCTCAGCAATAAAACTAGGGGGGAGGTTGGTGGGGAGGCCGCTGCTCAGGGACTGGCTCGGCATCAGGTTGGTGGTGAGCAATTCTTTTCATTTGCATCACTTGTCTTTCTTGGGTTTTATTTATCTCTCTTTGTTATTTTCCTTTTCATTACAATTATTATTATTATTCTTTTATTTCAATTATTAAACTGTTTTTATCTCAATCCATGAGTTCTCTCACTTTTACCTTTCCGATTCTCTCCCCCATCCCACTGTGAGGGGAGTGAGCGAGCAGCTGTGTGGTGCTTAGTTGCCGGCTGGGGTTAAACCACGACACCTGTCCAGGGATCCCAACAATAACCTTTGTCCAGAGCTGTTCAGGCATAAACAAGTTACAGTTTAATGGTGATTTTTAAGTGAAACTAGTAATTGTCCACCTTTTCGTACATCCCAAACTTTGACATATTGACCTCCTATGAGAAGGAAGCACACAAAACAGTTTGACATACATACACACACATTTATGTTCCTCTGGAGAAGTTTTCACGCAGAGCAACACAGTGCCTCCTTTGTAACAGTTTTCTGTACCTACTCACCGGCCCCATCCATTATGACTATCTCCTGGGACAAGATGCATTACAAACCTGCTCTTTTTTAGGTTATTCTGCAGGCACAGCTGAATGATTCAACATACTCCTTACAAAAAAAAAAAGATATGTAGATACCACTGGGTCACAGGACTTCTGATGCAATGGCAAGAAGATACTTAAAAACCTTGCTAAGCATCATCATTAAGAGAAAGATACAGTCCCATCTTTTCAAAACACTTAAGGATGTTCATTCCTTCACTTTAGCACTGGGCCAATTAAAGTCTGTATCTTGTCATTAAAAATATCTTTTTTTTTTTTTTTGACCAACAACAAGAACAGCAAATTAGAGACAAAAAGATCCCTACCTTCACCCTCCAGATCAACACAGATTCCCAAGGAATATCTCTGAGAAATCCAGCTGCTACATCACTTACCACTTCATTGCAAAATGAAAACATCATGCAAGAAAAGAAGCAGCTGAAATATTTCTCAAATTAGGGCCAACAGAAAAGAAATTTTATTTTATTGAAGTACCTGCAGATACTAGAAGCCCACCAGAAGGGAAGAGAAGCACACTCTCCACAGGCTGGCCATGTTCTATTGTTATGACACTACTTTTTCTTCGTGCATCAAATACTTTCACAGTGCGATCATAGGAACCTGCAAACACTATGAATAGCTTCAGTTTCATCATTTCAATTCTTTCAGGAACTAAAACAGCCACATGCTACAATCTAAAGGAGCTCCTGGCAAACAGAAACACTTTTAAACCATACACTTAGAACACCTAGTGGTTTACCTTAGTTAATTTACAGCCTTCAGGCAGCATAAGGCTTCCAATTCTAACCCCAGCAACATCAGGCCTTAAAAGTAATTTAAGTCTTAACTTTATTTCCCTTCCATTAATCAAATGTATTTATAACAACAAATAGAATCATCGAATCATTTAGGTTGGAAAAGACCCTTAAGAGCATTGAGTCCAACCATAAACCTAACACTGCCAAGTCCACCACTAAACCATGTCCCTAAGAGCCACATCCAGGGATGGTGACTCAACCACTTCCCTGGGCAGCCTGTTCCAATGCTTGACAACCCTTTCGGTGAAGAAATTGTTCCTAATATCCAATCTAAACCTCCCCTGGTGCAACTTGAGGCCATTTCCTCTCATCCTATCACTTGTTACTTGGGAAAAGAGACCAACACCCACCTCGCTACAACCTCCTTTCAGGTAGCTGGAGATAAGAGCAATAAGGTCTCCCCTGAGCCTCCTTTTCTCCAGACTAAACAACCCCAGTTCCCTCAGCCGCTCCTCATGGGACTTGTTCTCTAGACCCTTCACCAGCTTCGTTGCTCTTCTTTGGACACGCTCCAGCACCTCAATGTCTTTCTTGTAGTGAGGGGCCCAAAACTGAACACAGTATTCGAGGTGCGGCCTCACCAGTGCCGAGTACAGGGGGACAATCACTTCCCTAGTCCTGCTGGCCACACTATTTCTGATACAAGCCAGGATGCCATTGGCCTTCTTGGCCACCTGGGCACACTGCTGGCTCATATTCAGCTGACTGTCGACCAACACCCCCAGGGCCTTTTCCACCAGGCAGTTTTCCAGCCACCCTTCCCCAAGCCTATAGCGTTGCATGGGGTTGTTGTGACCCAAGTGCAGGACCCGGCACTTAGCCTTGTTGAACCTCATACAATTGGCCTCAGCCCATCAATCCAGCCTGTCCAGATCCCCCTGTAGAGCCTTCCTACCCTCAAGCAGGTCAACACTCCTGCCCAACTTGGTGTCGTCTGCAAACTTACTGAGGGTGCACTCGATCCCCTCATCCAGATCATTGATAAAGATATGAAATAGAACTGCCCCAATACTGAGCCCTGGGGAACACCACTTGTGACCGGCCACCAACTGGATTTAACTCCATTCACCACAACTCTTTGGGCCCGGCCATCCAGCCAGTTTTTTACCCAGCAAAGAGTACACCCATCCAAGCCATGAGCAGCCAGCTTCTCCAGGAGAATGCTGTGGGAAACAGTGTCAAAGGCTTTACTAAAGTCCAGGTAAACAACATCCACAGACTGTCCCTCATCCACTAAGCGGGTCACCTTGTCATAGAAGGAGGTCAGGTTAGTCAAGCAGGACCTGCCTTTCATAAACCCATGCTGACTGGGCCTGATCACCTGGGTGTCCTGTACATGCCATGTGATGGCACTCCAGATGAGCTGCTCCATAACCTTCCCCAGCACCAAGGTCAGGCTGACAGGCCTGTAGTTCCCCGGATCCTCCTTCTGGCCCTTCTTGTAGATGGGCATCACATTTGCTAACCTCCAGTCAACTGGGACCTCCCCGGTTAGCCAGGACTGCTGATCAATGATGGAAAGTGGCTTGGTGAGCACTTCCGCCAGCTCCCTCAGTACCCTTGGGTGGATCCCATCTGGCCCCATAGACTTGTGTGTGTCTAAGAAGTGGTGTAGCAGGTCGCTAACCATTTCCCCTTGGATTATGGGGGCTTCATTCTGCTCCTCATCCCTGTCTTCCAGCTCAGGGGGCTAGGTACCCCGAGAACAACTGGTCTTGCTATTAAAGACTGAGGCAAAGAATGCATTAAGTACCTCAGCCTTTTCCTCATCCTTTGTCACTCTGTTTCCCCCCGCATCCAATAAAGGATGGAGATTCTCCTTAGCCCTCCTTTTGTTGCTAATGTATTTATAGAAACATTTTTTATTGTCTTTTACGGCAGTAGCCAGATTAAGTTCTAGTTGGGCTTTGGCCCTTCTAATTTTCTCCCTGCATAACCTCATGACATCCTTGTAGTCCTCCTGAGTTGCCTGCCCCTTCTTCCAAAGGTCATAAACTCTCTTTTTTTCCCTGAGTTCCAGCCAAAGCTCTCTATTCAGCCAGGCCAGTCTCCTTCCCTGCCAGCTCATCTTTTGGCACATGGGGATGGCCTGCTCCTGTGCCTTTAAGATTTCCTTCTTGAAGAATGTCCAGCCTTCCTGGACTCCTTTGCCCTTCAGGACTGCCTCCCAAGGGACTCTGTCAACCAGGCCCCTAAACAGGCCAAAGTCTGCCTTCCAGAAGTCCAAGGTAGCAGTTCTGCTGACACCCCTCCTTACTTCTCCTGGAATCCAAAACTCTTATCATTTCATGATCGCTGTGCCCAAGACGGCCTCCAACCACCACATCACCCACAAGTCCTTCTCTGTTCACAAACAGCGGGTCCAGCGGGGCGCCTTCCCTAGTTGGCTCCCTCACCAGCTGTGTCAGGAAGTTATCTTCCACACACTCCAGGAACCTCCTAGACTGTTTCCTCCCCGCTGTATTGTATTTCCAGCAGACATCTGGTAAGTCAAAGTCCCCCATGAGAACAAGGGCTAGTGATTGTGAGACTTCTCCCAGCTGCTTATAGAATATTTCATCTGCCTCTTCATCCTGGCTGGGTGATCTATAACAGACTCCCACCATGATATCTGCCTTGTTGGCCTTTCCCCTGATTCTTACCTATAAATGCTCGACCCTTTCAGTATCAGTAATATCAGACAACCAGATGAAACCTAGTGTCTTATGCCTCCTAAAGTAAAGGATACTAGTTTTTTCATAGCAATTTAATCTATAGTTTAACCACAGATTAATATAAAGCTACTGCTAGGAAAACGAAAAGCAACGGGTTTCAAATAACTCCTCACAAGACCTTTCATTTTTGAGTCTGCAAGTTTTAGGCTGTACAGACTACAATGGAACTAGTGTCCTCCTCCAGAAACCTGATAAAACACTTCAGTCAATCCCAGCTAAAGGATGCATTCACAGGATTTTCTTAAACTTTCAAAGGCAAGTCATAACAGTCCCATTAACTTTAATAGGCTAAAGCAAAAAGATGTTAAAAATTAGTTTGCTTACAGCTTCGCTACAAACATCAGTGTTAAGTTTAAAAAGCAAGCAAAAAGGAAACAAAGTAAGCACTGAGTAAGAATCATAGAATCATAGAATAGTTTGGGTTGGAAGGGACCTTTAAAGGTCATCTAGTCCAACATCCCTGCAATGAGCAGGGACATCTTCCACTAGATCAGGTTGCTCAGAGTCCCATCCAACCTGACCTTGAATGTTTCCAGGGATGAGGAATCTACCACCTCTCTGAGCAACCTGTTCCAGTGTCTCACCACCCTCATCGTAAAAAATTTCTTCCTTATATCTAGTCTGAATCTACCCTCTTTTAGTTTAAAACCATTACCCCTTGTCCTATCACTACATGCCCTTGTAAAAAGTCCCTCTCCAGCTTTCTTGTAGGCCCCCTTTAGGTACTGGAAGGCTGCTATAAGGTCTCCCCGGAGCCTTCTCTTCTCCAGGCTAAACAACCCCAACTCTCTCAGCCTTTCCTCATAGGAGAGGTGTTCCAGCCCTCTGATCATTTTTGTGGCCCTCCTCTGGACCCGCTCCAACAGGTCCATGTCTTTTTTGTACTGAGGACTCCAGAGCTGGACGCAGTACTCCAGGTGGGGTCTCACCAGAGTGGAGTAGAGGGGCAGAATTACCTCCCTCAAACTGCTGGCCATGCTTCTTTTGATGCAGCCCAGGATATGGCTGGCTTTCTGGGCTGCGAGCGCACATTGCCAGCTCATGTCCAGTTTTTCATCCACCAGTACCCCCACGTCCTTCTCCACAGGGCTGCTCTCAATCCCTTCATCCCCCAGCCTGTATTGATACCAGGGGTTGCCCTGACCCAGCTTGGTGTGGTCTGCAAACTTGCTGAGGGTGCACTCGATCCCACCGTCTATGTCATTGATGAAGATATTAAACAGGACTGGTCTCAATACGGACCCCTGAGGGACACCACTCGTCACTGATCTCCATCCGGACATTGAGCTGTTGACCACTACTCTCTGGACGCGACCATCCAACCAATTCCTCATCCACTGAACAGTCCATCCATCAAATCCATATCTCTCCAATTTAGAGAGAAGGATGTTGTGGGGGACCGTGTCAAAGGCCTTACAGAAGTCCAGATAGATGACATCCGTAGCTCTTCCCTTGTCCACTGATGTAGTCACTCCATCATAGAAGGCCACTAGGTTGGTCAGGCAAGACTTGCCCTTGGTGAAGCGACACTGGCTGTCTCGAATCCCCTCCCTGTCGTCCATGTGCCTTAGCATAGCTTCTAGGAGGGTCTGTTCCATGATCTGCACAGGCACAGAGGTAAGGCTGACAGGTCAGTAGATCCCAGGGTCCTCCTTTCTACCCTTTTTATAAATGGGTGCAATGTTTCCCTTTTTCCAGTCACCGGGGACTTCACCTGACTGCCATGACTTTTCAAATATCATGGAGAGTGGCCTGGCAAGTACAGTAGCCAATTCCCTCAGGACTCTGGGATGCATCTCGTCAGGTCCCATGGACTTATGTATGTTCACGTTCCTCAGGTGGTCACGAACCTGATCTTCTCTTACAGTGGGAGGGACTTTGCTCCCCCAGTCCCTGCCTTGAGGTCCATCCACTCGAGAGGTGTGGGAAGAGACATTGCCAGTGAAGACTGAGGCAAAAAAGTTGTTGAGTACCTCAGCCTTCTCCTCATCCGTTGTTACCAGTTTGCCAATCGTGTTCATCAGGGGGTACACTTTCTTTGACCTTCAGGAAGACAGATCCTCCATGTTTAAAATATAATAAACAAGATCCTATTGTATCAAAAACTATCTTTCTGCATTTTTCTTCAGTTCAATCCAAAAGAAGCATATATAAAAAAGAAAATCAAACCTGTTATAAAGACATCCTCATTCAGTTTACTTGCACAGCCGCATCTCACATAGTCAGTATGTTCACTGTATGAGACAATTTCTGTAGCACTTGGAATATCCCACAAATTTGATGAATAATCATCACCACCAGAAAATATTCGGTATTTATCAGTCAGTATGCCCACTACATGAACAGTTATAGAAACCAAAGTCCACAATATCCAAAGTTAAAATATATACTTGTTTCCAGAACAGTTAGTCTGAATGAAGAGCTTATTAAAGGAAAGCATTTGCTCTAACTTAAAAGTGCAAAGTATTTACTATTGGAAGTTACAAAGCTTCACTTCAGAGGTTAAAAACACTTCAGTTTTTATATTTCCAGCCAGAAAAGGGTCATGCTGACAGATGCTTACCTAAGCAATGATATGATCTGCCTTAAGGGTTTTACAGGTCTACTGGATGCTCATTCAAAAGCTGTAAATTCTGCATTTGGTACTTAAAGGTCTGTATACTATCACTGTCCTTTAGATCAAATTTATAATAGTAAGTTTTAAGTAAGACTGGGTTGGACACTTCTTGTCCTTTAAAAAAATCATTATTTAAATCCATATTATCATTGTAACATCCCAACAGAGAATGACTTTTGACAGAAAACACAGATACCCTAAATCTTATTACAGTTAACCTAGTGGTTAGGACATAATACTGTATCTACAACCACAGATCTCAAATACAAACACTCTCAAGGCCTGCAAGATGTACTTTCCAGTGAACGGGGGGGTTGTTGTTGCTGTTCTAGCTATATAAAACACTTATTGGTCTTCCATAGCACAGCAATCTGTTTAATCTAAACATTACCATTGTCTTCTCACTGGTACATCAGAACTCTTCTAACTCCTTCCCCTGCCGCCACGCATACACTTTCTTTGTTTTGGTTTTTTGGGGAGTTTTGGTTTCTGGGGGTTTCTTTGGGGAGGGGGGTGTTGGTTGGGTTTTTTTCAAGTGATTCCTGCTCTTCCTGGCATATTTTTTCCACTGTTTTTGTTTTGCCACTTTTTAGAACTCTGTTCCTCCCAGCATCAAATAAAATGTGCTTATCAGCACCATGTAGTCACAAGACTATGTCTACACAACATATTAACAAACATCTACCTGAATTAGAAATTTTTTTTATTCTTCCATGTTCTCAATTCACATTTAGAATTAAAAAAAAATATTGTCACTCCAATTCTGAATTCAATATAAAAATCTACTTTTCAGCAAGATCTACATGAGACAGTTGCAAGCAACATAGATTAATATTTTTCAGATTTTCACTAACATGCAAAGCACACCAAACAAGCTTATACACACAAAGAACAAAATAACACTGTCTTAGTATGACCATCAAATTGTCTCAGTGGTGCTCTTCCACTAATGTCAGAGGCGAATGCTACCTTCCTCACTGCCAGCAACAAGCAGATTGCCATCATCTCTGTACGTGGCACAATAAGCAGCATCTTTGAAGCGAGAAAACATTTTGATTAGTTCCTGAGAGCAATGACCATAAATGTGGATCTAGCAAAACAAGACGACATTAAGTTCACTCATATGATGCCAGCCGAAGGACAACAACATAAAAACTTCAAAAAAGCTACTTACCCTCGAGTAGGCTGTGACAGCATAGTTATATGGAGGAAGTGGGGAAAAGTCAATTTTATTTACTGCACCAAATTCTTTTATCTGAACAGGTGTCTAAAACAATTGCAATAAAGATGATTAAATACACGTAAGTATGCCATGAAAAATGAAAGCAGCAAAACAAAAATCTATTCTTCCTACAGAGAGCTCAAAATCCCATTTAGAGCCAAATTATTTTTTAAATAGAATCCTATTAAGTTTCTCTTCTGCCAGGTTACTTCTGCTCTTATACTTTTTTCCAATTCATGCATTACAACTGACCCATTAATTATGCATTTTATTTGAGGAAAAAACAACCTTATTCACTCATGCAAGTTTAAAAATACTTTGATTACTCCCACGAAAGCAGTAAAAAAATATTTTAGGACAATAACTATGTCTATTAGGCCAATTTGGGGCACAAGTCAGCCTAGTTTTCTAGGAAGCCGTTTAATAAGTTTCAGGGCAGTATTAAAAAACCGCTTCTAATCAAAAGCCACAAGAGCGGCCCGGTTAACACACTAGACTGGTAGAAGCGGTGTGCAGACCCCGAGCCAATGACAGACAGAGCGACACGGGCCCACACAGCCCCTGGCCCACCGGCAAGCTGCCCCAAGCCCCCGCCCCCCCCCGCCGGAAGGCTCCCTCCTACCTTGTAGCCCCACAAGTACAGCGTGTCCTGCGCGATCTTCTCCCCGAACTTGAGGAACGCCTGAACCACCACAGGCTTGTAACTGGCCATCGCTGACTAGGAGCGGGGGCCGCCTGGCGAGGCGAAGGCCTGCGCAGCGCCTCCTCAGGGAGCCGCGGCCGCCGCCGAGCCGTGCTCCCGCCTGCGGGCCCAGCTACATGGACAGCTCTCTAGGAGGGCCAGACAGGCCGAACCGATTCGCGCCACCTCAGGGAGCAAAGGCCACACTGTGCTCCACCACTACGGTGAGCCCCGCGCTTGCCTCAGGGAGAGTTAGCGTGCTGGTGAGAGTCGCGCGTCATCAGGACGCAACTCCGCCCGTCCAATTGCAACCGCGGCAAGAGGGAAGTGACATCCTACCGCCTCGCGAACGGCGGCGGGGTGATAGTGTGTTATTTCCCCCTCACCGTCAACAACAGTAACGATATTACTAAGGTGACATGAGTCTGCAGAGGGCGAAGCTGTGGGCCTGCTTGGGGCCTGCCGGAGAGGTTCCCAGGTGGCCTGCCCCGCCCCGCACGGGGGGCGGGGGGGAGGAGGAGAATGCTCTACAGCGTCTGTGGAGGGCGTCGCTGTCGCAGCTCTCCTTCGGGCCTTTCCTCCTGGAGTCGGCGGTCTGCAGTACAGGGAGGGAGGGAGGGAGAGCTGGCTCTAGGACTGCCTGGGGCTTCCAAGTCGCTCTGTCTGCTAGGCGCTGCTGTGGAGCCTGGCCTGATGTTAGACCTCCATCAGCGGTGTCAAAAAGCCCCGGGTATTCTGGGCTATTTTCCTGTCTTCGGTCTAAAAGGGACTTACCATTTTCCTACGTGTATGGTAGGAGCCATTTATTTTACTCAGGTTATGAAAAGACTTAGATATTGGGGCCCAGTTAATTATAGAAGAATGTACCATTAGCTACAGCCTTCTGCCCATGCCAGACATTAAGGTGGAGCATCAGCTTGACTCCAGCACAGAGGAACGCCCAGCTCAGAGTGTCGCCATGGGAATGAAATTCATTTTGCCCAATAGATTTGATATGAATGTCTGCTCATGATTTGTGAAATCTTTAAGTGAGGAGGACAGTAAAAATATTCAAGACCAAGTTAACTCTGACCTTGAAGTGGCATCTGTCTTATTTAAAGGTTGAACTTTATGGTACAAATTGTTATGTATGGACTGTCTCATCCTGTTAAGCTGTTATGTTTAAAAAAAAAAAGCCTCTGCCATATATGTGTGTTAATCAGTAATAGTTTTCTAAGATTTGTTCCCCTAGCACTTTTATTATCTGCTTAATGGATTATTAATGTAAAATTAATTTCCCCCAAGATTATTTTTTATCACATTTTTAATTATTTTTTACTTGAAAAAGTAGTGGCACAAAAAGCCTTTAATTTCATAAGAGCTGATGCTGATTATGAAAACAAGCTTACTACTTTTGGTAGCGAAATCTCTTATAAAGCCTTACAATGTGCTACACATTGTTGAATGTATGTGTCTTTACAGAACATTACCGAAAGCACTATATTATCATTTCAACTTCAATAGTTCTCTGGATCATGTTTTATCTTTTCACTAGTATGATGACAAAATAACATAGGTCATGAAGTTGACTTTGTTTTATCAATATGGCTGTACAAAGCCTGTAGTCATTGTAGTGATTGTCTCACTGATTCAGTTTCACACTATTTAAAAGTGGATGTTGTTGCAATTCTGTAAACTGACCCCTGCAGCTAATCTCTAGCCATTGCTGTGCAGCTTCATCAGAATTGATCCATGCTTTTTCATGGCTGAGCATATTGATAGAGAACAGAATTGGGACTTCTATCTATTTCCCCTTAATAATTGTGATTTTCAGTGCTTGCTGTAATATTTCAGACTGTTAGTAATGTATCTTCTCACGATGTTGAATTTGACCCATTTCCTATAACAAACACAGACCTATTGTGGATTTTGATGATTTCTCTGATTTGTATTGTTTGGCTGCAGTTCAGCCATTGTAATTTTCAAACTTTTTTGATTTGCAGGCCCTAAGTGCTTTCTAGTGGAGCTGCAGACCTGAATGGCAAATTTAGACCCATCAGCAATAGGGTTGTTTTTCTTAGGTAACATTTGTGAACCCCTTAGAAGTAGTCCTGTGGATCCAGGGACCGCAGGTTGAAAATCCCTGGTAGGCCTCTTAATTTGATAACATCAGCTGTAGCTATTTGATTGGCAAACAAAATGTAATTTTGTTTTCATCCCGTTGCCCTGTACTTCATTTAATTGGTTCTCCAAATTTGTGCTTGGGTTTATGATCATGAAGTTCTCTATAGTATAAATTCAGTGTGCATGTTAATTAGCTTCCAGTCATTAATTACTAGTGCACACTGGTATCAAATCAATTTAGCCAATAATGGAGTTTAATCCTTCAATATGTCTTTCCAGTATTTAATCAGTTGGCTTCTTAAAAAATATTTGGCTTGTCAGCTACTTCTCAAAACCAAAAGCTACTTGTGAGAATTAGAAGCCAAGATAACGTATATATTCTGTAATAAAATACCATTAAATTCTAGTAGAGAGCTAGAAAAGTTAGTACAAATAAACACAGCAGCACTGAGTGACTTCTTGAATTCTAAGTGGTGACCTGCTGTTGCATTTTCTGTGAGTTAATGTGGAATATCTCTATTCCTGCTGGATAAATATTCATAAGGCAGTCATAATGCAGTTACAATTTTATCCAACAGGAGTAGAAGAAGTCCTAGTGAAGAAATTTAGTGAAGGTTATGTCCACCCATGCAGTGGACTGGTTAGGGAGTAGGCAAAGGGATGCAATTACCTGACTGCATGGCTGCCTAGGGCTGCATCACGTTCATTGCACCGGAGAGTGTTAGTAAGGATATTACAGGCCAAGTGGAGCTGTCCTATCTGCTAAATCCATGCCAGGCGTGTTGAAAGTCTAGACAAAGGTTTACCTCATTTAGATACCAACTTGTCTCTGGGTGACATTACACCATACTGAATGTGTGGGGTAGCAGCATTGTTTTATGCCAGAAACGAATACAGCCCTTTCTTCAACTTACACAAAACAGCATGGAAAAAGCACATCTCACAAAGCTTACTTAACATGAGTTTTAAAGATCTTGTGACACTGGTGCTTTCTAGTTTGACTTGGAATCTGTGACTTTCTCTTAATGCTCTTACTAGTGCTAAAATGCTGTCTATTTTCTCTGTTCAATATAGCTGAATGCAACATCCATACTTCTCCTTCCCCTGGTATCCAAGTAAGACATGTTTATACTTGTATTGGGTCTAGCTGAGATGGAGTTAATTTTAAGTCGTAAGTGTTGGTAAGAAGGGATTTCAGTAATGAGAATTAAATACGATGGGATGGTTAGAAGATATATGTATATGTATGTGTGTATTAAATTATGTGGGACCTGAGCATGACGCAAATGGTATGGAATAAGGGGTGGAGATTGTATTGGGTCTAGCTGAGATGGAGTTAATTTTCCCCACAGCAGCCCTCGTAGTGCTGTGCTCTGTATCGGTAGCTAGAACAGTGTTGATAACACACCAGGGTTTTGGCTACTGCTGAGCAGTGCTCCCACAGCATCAAGGCTGTCTCTCCAACATTGCCCCTCCCCACCAGTAGGCTGGGGGTGGGCAAGATCTTGGGAGGGGACAGATCCAGGACAGCTGACCCAAACTGACCAAAGGGGTATTCCATACCATATGACGTCTGCTCAGTATAAAAGCTAGGGGGAGGAGGAGGAAGTGGGGGGCATTCATTTGTTTACATTTGTCTTCCGGAGCAACCACTATGCG
This sequence comes from Gymnogyps californianus, assembly GCF_018139145.2. Taxonomy (NCBI): domain Eukaryota; kingdom Metazoa; phylum Chordata; class Aves; order Accipitriformes; family Cathartidae; genus Gymnogyps; species Gymnogyps californianus. The sequence continues at coordinate 38,612 of NW_026113986.1, read as the reverse complement.
TACTGAAACCCTGCTTCCTGGGAAGTGGCCGAACATCGCCTGCTGATGGGAAGTAGAGAATAAAATCTTTTGTTTTCCTTTGCTTTCGCGCGCAACCTTTGCTTCTGCTTTATTAAACTGCCCTTATCTCGACCTACGAGCCTTTCGTTTTATTTTCTCCCCCTGTCCAGTTGAGGAGGGGGAGTGATAGAGCGGCTTTGGTGGGCACCTGGCATCCAGCCAGGGTCAACCCACTACAGTCCTCCATCAGCTACTAAGCATTTCTCACCAATAAAACAGTCAACTACCCTAACTAACAAACATAGGGGAAATGAAGTCTCTACAACACCTCTGCTTGTAAACTGTAAGTATCCTTCTGCCTTACTGTTAATAATTATTTTGTGAACTGTAAGTTAGATGCTTGCCAGATTTTTCCTATTTTTCTTTGGTCTTGTAATGAACTTTAATATGGGAAGAAAACATTGAGATAATCTTGTCTAATTTCACATGGTTCCAACCATAAAATAGTAACCCACCTGCTGTATTGAATTCATGACAAGCATTATTTTCCAGAAAGGATCCAATTATTGATTTAAAAACCAGAGATAAAGATTTTTCTGATCCTTTCTAAGCTTTAAGTCAATGTGCTTGATATAATTGTTTTTAGAACTTGTGTAGCTTGTAAAATTTATTAAAATTAGATGATTGGTAAGTGCTACAGACTACTGCAAATGTCATGATTGTCACAGATCTCGAAAGTCAAGAAGGCACTGTTTATGTGTGGGTTTTTTTAATTCTTAATTTTCAAGCATTTTCTCTATAAATTACTTCTCTGTAATTTACTTCATCTATAAACTTACTTCCTCTATAAATTACTTTTAAATCTTGAGCGTGCATCTTAAACTAAGCAAGTCCAATGCTTTAAAAAAAAAAACCCAAAAAAAAACCCAAAACCAAAACCAAAAAACCCCAAAAAACCCCAAAACAAAAAAACCCAACTGTTTGCATGGGAAAAACGAATCTGGAACTGCAACATAGGCCTTTGAACAAAATACTCAGTCTTTCTGAAAAAAAATCAAACTTTCATGCAGTGAATAGGAAGAGGACAGTGAACATTTACATATTATGTAATCATTAGCTAATTGTCTTATTACACAAATTGGATAATTTATTATATATTCCCTTCTGAGTACCTTTCAGACCTGCCCCAAGTTGTAATTATCAAAACCATGCACCTACGCAGAGTTTACTGTGGGATCAGAGATTTTTTTTCTTCATAACTCCTTAAGAATTACCTTTTTCTTCTCCTGTAGATGTCATGTTGTATATACTTTTGTAATGTCTGATCTGTTCCACATTGTAGTGAGCGAGAATCATGCTAGGGGCTTCATTGAGCAGCATGACAGGTCTCCTGATAGCATGTGATCTCTTCACATTATAAATGTCATTTTTAAACTACACAGCCTTAATTTATCAAATGAAAATAAGCATTTTTTGATAAATGTTCTTAATGTGATCTTGGGTTGCTGACCAAACAGCAGAGAAGACAGCATGTTGCCTTGTAAAGAGTCAGTGTAGGACTGACTAGTATGATTTATACATTGATTAAAAAATTACCAAAACCTATGAAACTCTTTGGAAACTTTTCAGTTTTTAAGATGGTGATTCCATTTCAGAGTATAAGGTGAAATCTGTCTACACTCTCAAATCCAAGTTCTGTACAGCTCAAGCCAGTGGACATGTTGTGCCCAGTTCCAAATAGAGCAGAATGGAAATTGATGTGCTTATCATATGCTTTTGCTTCCCTTCTTGCAGCTTTATCAGTTCATCAGCTGGCTGCTCAGGGAGAAATGTTATATCTGGCCACACGTATTGAACAAGGTGAGACTGAGGGAGGTTAAATGCCTTTCTTTTTTCCTTTGGGGCATTTATACCCTGTTGTGCTTGACGTTTTCCCCAAATCTGCATTAAAAAAAAAACCAACCTCCAAATCTGGTACAAATTGAAGGATATTTGAGATATCTGTTCTTTGCGGATGTGAACTATTGTTTTACATGAGTCTTTTATTCACTCATTGCTATGATTTGGTTTTTAAATGAAACATTAGCATTAATGGGAGTTGTAGGTAAATCCCTTCCTCCCCCTGGTCCCCAGCTATATAGGTAACCCATGGAAATGAGGGAGGAGAATCTGTTAGTTCTATCAGAAGAGTTAAACTTCTTTTTTTAAATTATCTTTATAATTTAAAACACGTTCCTATTAATGGTGCCTTTCTGATTCTATTTAATCAATCAACATATAGAGCTATATGTTGGTAATTTGAGCCATGGATCACACCTGCAATATAACAGTGCTACTCAGAATGAGTTGTGTGATATTCTTCATTGTGACAGTTGTGTGTCCATAATACATATACAAAATTTCAAATCTACATAACATATTGAGCTGAGTACTGTTAATAGTATATTCTTATTGTACTATTAGTAATCAGCCTTGCTTTCAGTGCATCTTTGTTGAAATGTTTACTGGAAAGCAGGTAATGAGTAGCCAAGTCTATATACTTTGTAATGAGTTGTGTATATGGAAAACAAATCAATCCTGAAATGTCAGTGAGGGTTAAAAATGCTTATTATGGTGCTATGATAAGCATGGGATTTTTTAAAATATTTAGATATAAAAAAATTAATTCCAACTCAACTATTTCAGTCAGCCACTTGTTAAAAAAAAAAATTATTTTTCCTTCTTCCAGCTGCACTAGAAGTAGACCTTAATTGTTTCCACAAAACACTATATTGATTACATGAACTTTGGGGTGAATGGAGTTATACTATCTATATTGGTTTACAAGCTAATTCTTTACAAGATTGTATGGCTCACTCTATTGAAAAAAGCACTTTCTAGAGTATAATACAGAATGTATTTCTTTATTTTTCAAGCAGCCCTTCTCTTCTTTCCAAAGATAAAGCCCAGATTACAGACAACTTGTAACATTTCTGAGTAAAAGCAGAGCTTGATTTATAGAGCTTAAAAAAAAAAACCAAACCAAAAAACCACCAAACCCCTAAATTTTACTTTGGTCAGTTGGATTTTTTTTAAATTTTTTTTTCTTGGACAAGGATATTTGCATCACCACTGGGACAAAATTTTGTTTTTAAAGTTAAAATGAGAATGACTTTTAGGTACTGGTATATCAGTCCATTCACAGTGGATATGTCAATGCATTTTACCAGCTCATACAGTGCATCAGTGAAAGGGATTACTAAATTGTATATTTTTCTTTAAACAGAAAATGTAATCAATCATAAGGATGAAGAAGGATTTACTCCTCTGATGTGGACTGCAGCTCATGGGCAGATAGCAGTAGTGGAATTTCTCCTCCAGAATGTAAGGAAAAGACCATGCTTCATTTTAAATGTCTTGGTTTACTTTTTAGTTCGTTTTGCCTTCCTAAGTTTGTCAATGCTGCTATACATTTAAAAGTTTTAAAGTTAAGTTCTGTATAAAATTTCACTTTAAAAAAGCGTGGTTCATTTGATTTTTTTTTTATTATTATTTCAGGGTGCAGATCCTCAGATTTTGGGGAAAGGGCGTGAAAGTGCCCTCTCACTGGCTTGCAGTAAAGGATACACAGATATTGTCAAAATGTTGCTTGACCGTGGAGTTGATGTCAATAAGTATGACTGGGTAAGTCTCTAGCTTGAATTTACATCAGAGTGTGCTTTGGTCAGAAATTTGAAACAGGGCACAGCACTGGCTTGGGTTTGAAAATTGTTCTACTTCTGAAATATCTGAGATTTTCAAAACTTGCATAGGATGCTCTTTGACAGCATAAGAGAAATTGGCCCTACTAGTTCTGACTTCTTGGTTAAAAAGAGAGTGAGAGTAACGCTGAGCCCTTATTAGAAGGGTGAGCTTACAGTCTAAACAGTAGACAAAAAAAGATGGAAGTTGGGAAGAACCAAAACTGAGAACCTGATTTTTATAAAACCTGTGTAGTATCTTGCTGATACATAGAAGTATACTGGTGTGTTAAGGAATTACAATTGCAGACTACTCAATCATTAAGCATCTAATGCTTTTCCCTGCTTTTGCAGAATGGAGGCACACCTCTACTATATGCAGTGCATGGGAACTGTGTGAAATGTGTAAAAATTCTTCTTGGTAAGTAGACTGTCCAAACTGAATTATCAGTAATGATGTACTATCAGTTCTTATTGTCAGAAATGTGAGTTTGTTTCTTTTCCTATTTTACACAGAAAGTGGTGCTGATCCAACTATTGAAACAGATGCTGGCTATAATTCCATGGATTTGGCTGTAGCCTTGGGCTATCGGAGTGGTGAGTATTGCAAATCATAGAATATCTCGAGTTGGAAGGGACCCATAAGGATCATCGAGTCCAACTCCCTGCTCCTCGCAGGACTACCTAACACTAAACCATATGACTAAGAGTATCGTCCAGATGCTCCTTGAACTCTGACAGGCTTGGTGCCGTGACCGCTTCCCTGGGGAGCCTGTTCCAGTGACCGACCACCCTCTCAGTGAAGAACCTTTTCCTAATGTCCAATCTGAACTTCCCCTGATGCAGCTCCATTCCATTTCCTCATGTCCTATCGCTGGTGTCCTGGTTTTGGCTGGGACAGAGTTAACTCTCTTCTTAGTAGCTGGTACAGTGCTGGGTTTTGAATTTAGTGTGAGAACAATGTTGATAACACTCTGATGTTTTAGTTGTTGCTCAGTAGCGCTTATCTTAAGCCAAGGACTTCTCAGTTTCCCATGCTCTGCCAGCAAGCAGGTGTGCAAGAAGCTGGGAGGGAGCATAGCCAGGGCAGCTGACCTGAACTAGCCAAAGGGATATTCCATACCATAGAATGTCATGCCCAGTATATAAACAGGGGGGAGTTGGCCAGGAGGCGTGGATCGCTGCTGGGGCATTGGTCAGTGGGTGGTGAGCAATTGCTATTATATAGCTATAGTATTATATTTTAGCTATTAAACTGTTCTTATCTCAACCCACGAGTTCTGCCTTCTTTCCCGATTCTCCTCCCCATCCCACCGGGAGCAGGGGTGGGGGGGACGGGGAGTGAGTGAGCGGCTGCGTGGTGCTTGGCTGCTGGCTGGGGTTAAACCACGACAGTCCTGACAGCTGATCACCAGAGAGAGGAGATGAGCACCTTCCCCTCTGCTGCCCCTCTTGAGGAAGTTGTAGACTGCAATGAGGTCACCCCTCAGCCTTCTCTTCTCCAAGCTGAACAAGCCAAGTGACCTCAGCTGCTCCTCCTAAGTCTTGCCCTCAAGACCTTTCACCATCTTGGTCACCCTCCTCTGGACACACTCTAATAGTTTGATGGCCTTCTTATATTGAGGCACCCAAAACTGCACACAGTACTCGAGGTGGGGCCACACCAGTGCAGTGTAGAGTGGGACAATCACCTCCCTCGACTGGCTAGCTATGCTGTGCTTGATGCACCCCAGGACACGGTTGGCCCTTTTGGCTGCCAGAGCACACTGTTGACTCATATATTCAACTTGCCATCAACCCAAACCCCCAGATCTCTTTCCACAGGGCTGTTCTCCAGCCTCTCCTCCTCCAATTTGTACATATACCCAGGATTACCCCGTCCCAGGTGGAGAATCCGGCACTTGCTCTTGTTAAATTTCACATGGTTGGTGATTGCCCAGCTCTCTAGTCTATCCAGATCTCTCTGTAAGGCCTCTCTACCCTCGAGGGAGTCCACGGCTCCTCCTAGTTTAGTATCTGTCGTGGTTTAACCCCAGTCACCAACTCAGCACCACGCAGCCGTTTCCCCCTCCCCCTCCCAGTGGGGTGAGGAGGAGGAAAGCAAAGGAAAAAAAAAGTAAAACTCGTGGGTTGAGATAAGAACAGTTTAATAACTAAAGTAAAATATAATACTAACAATAGTAATAATGAAATATAATGATAATAGTAATAAAAAGGAATGCAACAAAAAGAAGGGGGGGGGAGGAAAAAAACCAGTGATGCACAATGCAATTGCTCACCACCCGCTGACCGATGCCCAGTTAGTTCCCGAACCGCGATCCGCGCCTTCCGGGCAGCTCCCCCCTGTTTATATACTGGGCATGATGTTCCATTGTATGGAATACCCCTTTGGCTAGTTCAGGTCAGCTGTCCCGGCTCTGCTCCCTCCCAGCTTCTTGCACACCTGCTTGCTGGCAGAGCATGGGAAACTGAAAAGTCCTTGGCTTAAGATAAGCGCTACTTAGCAACAACTAAAATATCAGAGTGTTATCAACAGTATTCTCACACTAAATCCAAAACACAGCACTGTACCAGCTACTAAAAAGAAAGTTAACTCTGTCCCAGCCGAAACCAGGACAGTATCATTGGCAAACTTACTTAACGTACATTCGATTCCTGCGTCCGGATCATTTATAAAAACATTAAAGAGCACTGGCCCTAAAATTGAGCCCTGGGGAACCCCACTGGTGACTGGCCGCCAGCCTGATGTAACCCCATTTACCATAACTCTCTGAGCCCGACCTGTCAGCCAGTTGCTCACCCAATGTATTATGGACTTGTCTAGCTCTGTGCTGGACATTTTGTCCAGAAGGATACTGTGAGAGACAGTATCAAAAGCTTTGCTAAAATCCAAAAACCCCACATTTACTGGCCTCCCTTGGTCAACTAGATGAGTGACCTTGTCATAAAAGGAAATTAAGTTAGTTAAGCAGGACTTTCACCTCATGAACCCGTGCTGGCTATGACCAATGACTGCATTGTCTCTCAAGTGTTTTTCAATAACTCCCAGAATGACCTTCTCCATAATTTTACCAGGCACTGAAGTGAGACTGACAGGCCTATAATTACCTGGGTCTTCCTTGTTATCCTTCTTGAAAATTGGGACAACATTTGCCAGCTTCCATTCAACTGGGACCTCTCCAGACTCCCAAGACTGTTGAAAAATAATGGAGAGAGGTCCCACGATGACATTGGCCAGCTCTTTCAGTACCCTGGGATGAATCCCATTCAGCCCCATAGACTTATGCGCATCCAGCTGGAGCAGCAAGTCTCAAACAAGTTCAGAGTCAGCTGGGAGTTTCATCTCCCCAGTCACGGTCTTCCAACACAGGTCTCCAGGGGTCCCAGGGCCCATCATCGGTGTTAGACAGAGGCAAAGAAGGCATTAAACATCTCTGCTTTGTCTATGTCCCTATTTGTGAGGTGACCGACCTCATCAAGTAATGGACCAATGTTATCTCTGATCCTCCTTTTGCTGTTAACATATTTTAAAAAGCCCTTTTTGTTGTCCTTCACAGTGCTGGCCAGCTTGAACTCTAATTGAGCTTTGGCCACACAAATTTTCTCCCTACAGTGGCGAACAGCATCTCTGTAGTCCTCCCATGTTGCCTGTCCTTGCTTCCAATGTCTGTACACTTTCCTTTTCTGTCTAAGTTCTAGAAGAAGATCCCTGCTCAGCCAAGCTGACCTTCTGCCCCACTTGCTTGACTTCTGACACTTTGGAATTGCCTGCTCCTGTGCTCTTAAGAGATGGCTCTTAAAAAGTGACCAGCATTCATGGACCCCAATACCTTCAAAAGCAGATTCCCAGGGGACCTTACTTAACTAGCTCCTTCAGCTGCCTGAAGTCTGTTCTCCCCATATCCAGGGTTGAAGTTTTGCTGGCAGTTTTTCTCCTATCATTGTCAACGATTTGAAACTCGACTACTTCATGGTCACTGTGACCAAGACAGCCACCAATCACCACTTTGCCCACGAGTCCCTCTCTGTTTACAAATAACAAATCGAGGAGGGCACCTTTCCTAGTCGGCTCCCTTAGTACCTGCACCAAGAAGTTATCTTTGATGTGCTTCAGGAATTTCCTGGACTTGTTTGTGTCCACTGTATGATGTTCCCAGTTGACGTCTGGGAAGTTAAAATCACCCATTCTTTGATTTTTATTTTTACTGCTCCTTGTTTATGTAGCTGCGCTAATGGCCTAGTAGAGTTTTTGCAGCTGTAAGAAGGTACCTGTCTTAAAAGTCTTATACGCTGTCCTGGTTTCGGCTGGGATAGAGTTAATTTTCTTTTTAGTAGCTGGTACAGTGCTGTGTTTTGGATTTAGTGTGAGAATGATGTTGATAACACTCCGATGTTTTAGTTGTTGCTAAGTAGGGCTTATCTTAAGCCAAGGACTTTTCAGTTTCCCATGCTCTGCCAGCAAGCAGGTGTGCAAGAAGCTGGGAGGGAGCATAGCCGGGGCAGCTGACCTGAACTAGCCAAAGGGATATTCCATACCATGGAACATCATGCCCAGTATATAAACAGGGGGAGTTGGCCGGGAGGTGCGGATCGTGGCTCGGGAACTAACTGGGCATCGGTCAGCGGGTGGTGAGCAATTGCATTGTGCATCACTGGCTTTTTCCTTCCCCCCCCCCTTCCTTTTTTTTGTTATATTCCTTTTCATTACTATTATTATTATATTTCATTATTACTATTGTTAGTATTATATTTTACTTTAGTTATTAAACTGTTCTTATCTCAACCCACGAGTTTTACTTTTTTTCCTTTGCTTTCCTCCTCCTCACCCCACTGGGAGGGGGAGGGGGAAACAGCTGCGTGGTGCTTAGTTGCTGACTGGGGTTAAACCACGACATACGCCTAAATGTATCAGCCCAAAATGGGTAGGAGTTTTCCTCCCTGGTTCAGAAAGCCAGGTCCCTAGTGAGAAAATGTCACTGACCTGGATCTGCATCTGTGGGCACAAATGATGGTGTGTAGGGCTGATGCAGTCGTGATCTAGACAAGGGGAGCTGAGCTGCTCCCCAACCCTGTGCAAGGAGTGTGTGTTGCACTGGACAATGATAATACAGGCCTGCAGCCCTCCTGAACCCTTCACCCTGGCGCTCTGTTGATTGGCATGATGTGATGTAATTTGCAAAACCTTCTTCCCCTGTCAGACTAGCTCTAGCTCTAGTTTATCTTGGAGGCAGACAGTAATAGTACCAGGATCAGTGAATTAGGCTACCTTATTTGGCTCTGGAAAACCAAGGGCAAAGAAGGGACTCTTCATTGTTTTTCCCTCATGCTGCCTTCATTTTGAAAGCTGTGAAATGTCTGTCATTACAGAAATTAACTGAATCCAAACATAAGCCCAGCACTGCACATGTAGCTTCTTCTGTAGCTTCTTCTGTGCTTATGGGGGAGCCAGTAACTTCACAGATATCTAGATGTAGGACTCCTTCAAGAGTTCAATCTCAAAATGTTCCATAGAAGTAGTTCTTAATAAGCATTCTTGCCTACTCTCCATTTATAGGCTTAAAAATTTGCTTTCCGTTTGCTATCTGCCTATTCAAACCAGAGAACAGATCATCACCTCCAAAAACCATCTGCCTTACTGGGTGTATTGTTTTTGCATTATATGAGGCTTTTATTTTCTGAAGGGATGCAAACTCCCTTTCCAGAGTGAATTTATTCCTGTCTGGCTTTATTAAATGATTCTACAAGACAAGCCAGAAAAAATAGTACAGCCCTAAAGACTTGAAAAACATTGAACACTGATTAACCTGATTGTTTCTCTGCTTTAGTTCAACAGGTTATTGAGTCTCATTTTTTAAGGCTACTTCAAAATATCAAGGAATAATGGTTGGCTCTTCTGCGGATGTCAGTTCTTCACTTGGAGATTTGGACTGCTTTTTAGCCTTGTAATCAGTGACAAGGGTTGCTTGTTTTGTAACTTCACCTCAGTTCAGCTATTTGCTGGTTTTAGTTAAGCTTTTTAATATGCTTCCTCTTCTTTCATTCTTGTTCATAGAAGTATGTGATGTTATCCTTTTCTTAAATATATTTTATGTAATTTTAGAAGAAAAAGTCAGTTGTCATGCATGAACAACTTACTTTGTGAATAAAACCAGTTTTGACCATCTAAATGTTCACAGTGAGTGCAGTGGGTGACACTGTGCCAAGTGTCCTACTTGATCACATCATTGATATGTATTCACAGGAAGAAATTTGTTTAGATATTGAGGTATATCACCATAGAAGATAGATGTCTTTACTGTTAATAGTACCAAAATGTGCACCATGTGTGATTGTTTTCAAGATCTTCAGTTAATATTACCATGTCAGCTTTTGGCTTTGTCTGATTTTTAAGAAGTTAATAATAAATTGAAGGACTTTTTGATGGTAGTTTAATTCCTATCAGATTTCTTTCCACATGCCTCTGCCTTCCTGTTGTAGTCCTGAAACAACTGGGCCCAGCATGTCCTAAGTAGAAATTTCTCTGGTATAAGTAGTCCAAGTGCAGAATACCTAGCTCCTAAATATCTTCCCTGCAGTGGCTGAAAAGCAGACATCAGCAGTGTGGGAAGAGAAGCCAGAGCCTACTGCATTCCAGCCTTCTTCAGCTGAAGTGTGATCCTTTGGATGTCCCAGTGCAGCTTAGAACACCAATTATGATTTTGAAATAGTTGAAAAACTGGGCAATGTTAACTGATTTAGTGGGACTCCTGCACTTAATCAAAACTACACTGAGTGATGGGACAGGTGATAGTTTTACACAAATAATAGCTAAGCTTTTGAAACAGACTTTTCAGAAGTTTGTTTTTCCCCTGACAATGCATATGGATCCCCCATGTGGTGTTCACGTGTTTCCCTAAGCATTTAGCCATTGTGTCCACTAGAGTTGACCCAGGTAAGTTACTAGCTGTCTTCCTAGTATTGAGTCTCTACCATGTTTAATTTTGCTATTTGAAAATCATTCCATACACAAAGGAAATTAATACTGCTTAAAGTACGTGCACTGCGATCCTGACCAAAGGTACTGGAAGGCTAGGAATAATCCAGCCGACTTCTTTGGGTCAGAGCCAGAGAAATAATGAATTCAAAATGCTAACTATGTTATTTCAAAGTGACTGAATATACAATAGGGGAAAATGTAGGAAAAAAATCCAAACCTACATGGATTAGACCTGAATTCATGGCCAAACTTCTCTCTGACTTTGTACTGAAACTTCTGTGGTGTATAAAAGGTGTAAATCGGGTCAGAATTAACCTCTGAAAGGTGGTTTATGTGAGGGCCAGGCAGCAGATCCATTTCTTTCAGGAAGCTGAAGTCTTAAATGGAATGAACCTTAAGGGAGGCACTTTGAAGGAAAAAAAAAAAAGTAACTGATCTTGCAGGTGTTGGTGAAATCCTTGCTACATTTAAGTGAGTATTATCTGTCTCCTAGGCTTTGACACTTCCTGTTTTTATGTAGAGTTTACCCCAGTTTTATTGTCTCATGCTTCTAGGTATGATTGAATCAGATGAAAGAAACAGTAAATCTGACATGCCTTGGAAGCAGAGAGGGAAATTGTTTCATAATCAAAATCTAGGAAAAAAAACAAAACTATGTCTTACTATAAGTAATTTTAAAATAATATGAAATGGCAATTACTGTAAAGTTGCATATTGGAAATACTGAGATCTAATGGCCTTTGTAAAAACAAACGTTGAACTTCCATGTTTGTTGAAAATATAAAATGCAAACTGTGTTTTCTTGAAGAAATATAACCTGAGCCATTTCTGATTAATTTTTAAGACATCCTATGTAAAAACATGCTATATAAGTATGCATAAGGAACAAAATTTCCTTTTTCTGTATTATTTGTGTTACAGGAAAGTACTTGTTCTAAATGATGAACATTCAATATCTGCTTCATATTTTGTCTTGAACTTCAGTCAGCGTTGAGTTAATAGATAAGAATTAGTCCATTTGTTTCCTATATTTTACCTGAAAATGTATCCTAGAAAATGCATGTTCAGATTATATGGGAAGATGGAAAAATAGAGGGATATAGATTAAGACAGCAAAATGTAAAGTTTCTTCCATCTTTTTGCTATAGAATTTCAAGCAATTGTCAGTCATCACCATGCATCCCACAAAAATGAGTACAAAGGTGAAGATGGTCATCTTCCAGAAGCTGTTTCCTGCATTTCTATATAGCCCTTTCTATAGCATAACCTTATGCTGCTAAAGCAATGAACATGGAACTGAAGTTTTCTGTGGCTCTTGAGTGCCCTACAGGGACCAGCCAGCAGTATTTCTTAAGCTATGATTCAGGCACCCTGAGGAAAACTTAGAGCTAGCAAACTGGAGGAGGAATCTGCAAAGAAAAAGCTTAAAAGCTTTACTCACTGGAAAAATCAGCATCAAGAAAGCACAGACAACTGATGATTATGCAATATTAACAGCATGCTTCACATACTTTGTGTTTCTCTGAAACACAACGATGGATTTTTGTTTCTCTTGGTATAAATACTTCTCAGTATAAAAGTTCTAGGAGTAAAAGACCCCAACCCCATGTCACAGTTTTCTTTGTTTATAGTGGTAAAAATTTTCAAACCCCTCATTCAGGGTTGATAAATGTTTTGAAATGTCAGCCTGCTGATTTTGTTTGAGTGAACAATTTCTTTAGCCTCTGATGGCAGGGAGAAGATACTAGGAGTTACCTTTGAACCACACCCATGGGTCTGAAGGCAGCACAGTGTTTCCTTGCCACAGCATGCCACAGGACCTGAGGAATTTCAAAATTCTGCAATCAAAATCTAACTCCAAGTTGACTCTCTCCAAGCCTTTTGACAAAAGCACTTACCAATGTAATTTCTTACAGGAGTGTTAATAAAATATTTTACTCTTGAAGTTCAATGAAAGTATACTGTATTTCAGAGTGTTAGCAAACAAGTTGCTTTTTATGATTAAATAAATTATTTTTGCCAAATTGACTGTGCAGCATGTAGTCACAGATGTCATGAACTCTGCCTCACAAAGCAGATTGCCTAGCACAGTTTGATGTAGTAATAATAGCCAAATGCTTCAGAGCTGCACAAAGTCTTTGTCTCATTCATTCACATTTGACTTTGCAGGGTATCCTGGTCTATTTAACAGAGGGAGAACACAACAAATGAACTCTCACCTGCAATGCAGTATGTAGAATGTTTGTCAGACTTAACATTCATTTACAGCTGCTAGTGGCTGCGAGAGCTTGGAAACCTTACAGTGCAAGACAGACAGCCTTTATCTGTCTGTGTGCTGGTTTTGGCTGGGATACAGTTAATTTTCTTCGTAGTAGCTAGTATGGGGCTATGTTTTGGATTTGTGCTGGAAACAGTGTTGATAATACAGGGATGTTTTAGTTACTGCTGAGCAGTGCTTACACAGAGTCAAGGCCTTTTCTGCTTCTCACACCGCCCCACCAGCAAGTAGGCTGGGGGTGCACAAGAAGCTGGGAGGGGACACAGCCGGGACAGCTGACCCCAACTGACCAAAGGGATATTCCATACCATAGAACATCATGCTCAGCATATAAACTAGGGGGAAAGCTGGCGGGGGGCGCTGCTCGGGAACAGGCTGGGCATCAGTTGATTGGTGGTGAGCAATTGTTTTGCTTTGCATTGCTTGTCTTTCTCGGGTTTTATTTTTTTCTCTCTTTGTTATTTTTTTCCTTTTCTTACTATTATTATTATTATTATTATTATTATTAAACAACTTTTTTTACCTCAACCCACAAGTTTTCTCACTTTTACCCTTCTGATTCTCTCCCTCATCTCGACCAAGGAGAAAACAAAACTTGACACATCCACTTTCTACTTGCTCAAATTCTGCTTTCTCAAAGTTAGGCAATGGATGAGATAACAGACTGAACCAAAAAAGAGAGACAGTGAAGAACAACCATAAATAGATTGTTAATATTTGATTACAAGAAGTTAAGATGCTGTCTTTAAAGCAATTCTTAAAGGAACATGTCATGGTTTAACCCCAGCCGGCGACTAAGCACCACGCAGCTGCTCGCTCACTCCCCCCACCCAGTGGGATGGGGGAGAGAATCAAACAAATAAAACCTCGTGGGTTGAGATAAAGACAGCTTAATAGGACAGAAAGGAATGAAAATAATAATAATGACAACAATAATAATAATATGACAATAGTAATACTAAAAGAATTAAACTATACAAAGCAAGTGATGCACAATGCAATTGCTCACCACTCGCCGACCGATGCCCAGTTAGTTCCCGAGCAGCGATCTGCCCCTCCCAGCCAACTCCTCCCAATTTATATACTGGGCATGATGTCATATGGTATGGAATATCCCTTTGGCCAGTTTGGGTCAGCTGTCCTGGCTGTGTCCCCTCCCAGCTTCTTGTGCCCCTCCAGCCTTCTCGCTGGCTGGGCAGGAGAAGCTGAAAAATCCTTGACTTAGTATAAACACTACTTAGCAACAACTAAAAACATCAGTGTGTTATCATCAACATTATTTTCCTACTAAATCCAAAACACAGCACTATACCAGCTCCTAGGAAGAAAATTAACTCTGTCCTAGCTGAAACCAGGACAGTATCCACCCCTTATTCTGTACCATTGTCCTGGTTTCGGCTGGGACAGAGTTAACTCTCTTCTTAGTAGCTGGTACAGTGCTGTGTTTTGGATTTAGTGTGAGAATAATGTTGATAACACGCTGATGTTTTAGTTGTTGCTAAGTAGCGCTTATCTTAAGCCAAGGACTTTTCAGTTTCCCATGCTCTGCCAGCAAGCAGGTGTGCAAGAAGCTGGGAGGGAGCAGAGCCAGGACAGCTGACCTGAACTAGCCAAAGGGGTATTCCATACCATGGCATGTCATGCCCAGTATATAAACAGGGGGGAGTTGGCCGGGAGGTGCGGATCATTGCTCTGGCATCGATCAGTGGGTGGTGGTAACGATTGGCACCTGTTGTTCTCCGACCCTCAGCAACCCCACAACCAAAGGGTCCTCAGAGAGACCGGGCAAGGTGGACAACTGTTCAATTTCCTCCGTCTCCAAGGCAGCTATACCAAAGGCCCACCAGTACCACTCTGGGTTCTTGAAATACCCTCTCCTGAGATAATCTATGCCAAGGATGCATGGGGCCTCTGGGCCAGTCACAATGGGGTGTTTTTGCCACTCATTCCCAGTTAGGCTTATTTCAGCCTCCAATACAGTTAGCTGTTGAGACCTGTCTACACCAGAAATACAGATGGGTTCTGCCCCTTTATAGCTTGATGGCATTCGGGTACACTGTGTACCGGTGCAGGCTCACAGGGAGGAAGAGAGATTTTCTTCATATTGCCGGAGTTGGCGAGCCATTTCATCCACTGTCGGTGCCTCTTTGTCTTTCCAGGTTAGCACTGCCAATGGGTTGGCATACGACGATGATGCGCTCTGTACAAACTTCTGCCACATGTGTCGTGTGCATTGGACTTCATCTGGAACTGTGGGTAACTGCACATTGTCTGGGTCATAATAAACCATCTCTAGCATGGCTAATTCCCTCAGGTACTGGATACCTCTTTCCATGGTGGTCCACTGTCATAGTTTAAGCCCAGCCAGCAACTAAGCACCACGCAGCCACTTCCCCCTCCCCCATCCCAGTGGGGTGGGGAGGAGGAAAGAAAAAAAAGTAGAACTCGTGGGTTGAGATAAGAACAGTTTAATAACTAAAGTAAAATAAAATATAATGCAAACTAAGAATAATAATACTAATATAATAATAATAATTGTAATGAAAAGGAATATAACAAAAAAAAAGAAATAACACCCAATAAAAGACAAGTGATGCACAATGCAATTGCTCACCACCCACTGACCAATGCCAGAGCCGCGATCCACCCCTCCCGGCCAACTCCCCCCTGTTCATATATTGGGCATGATGTTCCATGGTATGGAATACCCCTTTGGCTAGTTCAGGTCAGCTGTCCTGGCTATGCTCCCTCCCAGCTTCTTGCACACCTGCTTGCTGGCAGAGCATGGGAAACTGAAAAGTCCTTGGCTTAAGATAAGCGCTACTTAACAACAACTAAAACATCAGCGTGTTATCAACATTATTCTCACACTAAATCCAAAACACAGCACTGTACCAGCTACTAAGAAGAGAGTTAACTCTGTCCCAGCCGAAACCAGGACATCCACTTGCCTGGTTGACATATAACATCTTCCTTGAAGGGATACCTTTCCTTCACACTTGACAGGAGTCGCCTCCAGAGGCTGAGGGCTTGTGTCCCTTTTCCAATCGCCTTATCAATGCCACCTTCCCTAGAAAGGAATCCCAGCTGCTTGGCTTCCCTACCCTCTAATTCCAAGCTACTAGCCCCATTGTCCCAGCATCGGAGCAACCAGGTGATGATGTGCTCACCTGGACGACGGCTGAAATCTTTTCGCATATCCCGCAGCTCACTCAGGGATAGGGATCAGGTGATTACCTCTGGTTCTGCCTCTTCCTCCTGTTCTCGTGATGACCCTGCTTCACCTTCATCCTTCGCTAAGCGAACTGATTTTTTTGTATATTTCTTCTTCTGTACAGGGGCGACTGATACTGGCACAGGTTGGTTCTCTGGTTCAGCTGCAGTGCCTGTTGCAGGGGTTGGAGTAGCTGCAGTGTCTATTGTGGGGGTTGGAGTAGCCGCCTTGCCTGTCGCTGGGGTTGCAGTAGCTGCTGTGTCCGTTGCAGGGGTTGGAGTAGCCGCAGTATCTGTCGGTCTGTTTTCCCTCCCTTCCCCCTGAAGGTGCTGCACAGTATCGAGCAGTGTTTGGTAGATACTAGCCAGGGCCCAGCACAGTGCGATAAGTTGTGCCTCTTTGGAATAGCCACAGCATTTTCCTTTCAGATAGTCTATCACTTTATCAGGGTCCTGTAGTTGTTCAGGAGTGAAGTTCCAAACCATTGGAGGTGAGAAATTCTCTAGATACCTGCCCATATTCTCCCACATGCCATGCCACCCATGGCTATTAAGCCTCGGGGCAGATTTCCAAAAGGTATTCTTAAACAGTTGTTTAACCTTAAACAAGACCTGGAACACATTCAGGAGACAGCAATAGGAACATGCTGGTTTGAACATCCCAAGGATATTCAAAATTCTCAAGAGCTACTGTAATTTTCCTGGAGGAGAAGGGGAAGGTGAAGAAATGTGTCTCCCCCGTGGCTTGGCTCTCCGAGGAGAAAAGGTACAAGGTGTAATTATTAATAGTTTCTGATAGACGGCTCCCGAAGTACGGAGGTGACGGCAATGCTGAGTACAAATACCAGATTAGTTCCACGACCAGCAATTCTATCGTATCATAAGCCAGTGTTACAAAGTACAACAACATGATAACTCTGGCCCAGTTCCCACGGGTGATAAACAGCACAACAGGGAGCATATACTGCAAGTAAGGTATTACATAACGCACCTTTAAGAACAAGCGCACCAACTTTGAGAGCGAATACATCAACATTGTGACCAGCAACTATTGAACTAATATAATGAATGTTTATAACAAATTTGTTCTAACACATTCCAGTCAGATTTGTCGTTATCTCAACCCATCATGCCCCACGTTGGGCGCCAAAAAGGACTGTCGTGGTTTAATCCCAGCCGGCAACTAAGCACCACGCAGCTGCTCGCTCACTCCCCCCACCCAGTGGGATGGGGGAGAGAATGAAAAAAATAAAACCTTGTGGGTTGAGATAAAGACAGTTTAATAGGACAGAAAGGAATGAAAATAATAATAATGACAACAATAATAATAATATGACAATAGCAATACTAAAAGAATTAAACTATACAAAGCAAGTGATGCACAATGCAATTGCTCACCACTCGCCGACCGATGCCCAGTTAGTTCCTGAGCAGCGATCTGCCCCTCCCAGCCAACTCCCCTCAGTTTATATACTGGGCATGATGTCATATGGTATGGAATAGCTCTTTGGCCAGTTTGGGTCAGCTGTCCTGATGGTGTCCCCTCCCAGCTTCTTGTGCCCCTCCAGCCTTCTCGCTGGCTGGGCAGGAGAAGCTGAAAAATCCTTGACTTAGTCTAAACACTACTTAGCAACAACTGAAAACATCAGTGTGTTATCAACATTATTTTCCTACTAAATCCAAAACACAGCACTATACCAGCTACTAGAAAGAAAATTAACTCTATCCTAGCCGAAACCAAGACAGAACATAACTTTAAATCTACACATTTCTGTCCAGACAGGATTCAGTCAAGTGAGGAGTTAATCATGTACAATATCAGCATTGCTATTTGCATGTAAATTTGATGAGCACTTTGTTATATTCTTCCCTGTCTGTTCTGGTTTTCCTTGGGGCCTGTTACTAGTTCCACTCCATTGCCACCTTTGTTCGTCTATCTTCTACTTTGAATTCCCCACTTGAATTTCTGAGATAGTTTCAGAAAGCGGCAACCTCCTGCCAGACCTTCCCAGAGTTGAGCCTCATTTCCCTTCAGCCTCCTGTGGGTTTTCCCTTGGTTTAAAAAAAAAAAAAACCAGTATCCTACACTTCCTCCTCATGCCACACAGGGAGCTGGTGCCCGCAGCGGGTAGCCAAGGGATCGAGGACAGGGCTTTTGCTCTCCACCTTTTCCAAGATCCATGCTAGGTGATCACAGCTCCCCCCTGTGGCACCAGAGGCAAACTCTGTCCCGGGGCTATGATGCAAGGTTTCCTCCGTGGCACTCTTTTTTTCAGCAAGAACTCAGTAGTTGGTATACCGATGGTATTCCTGCAGAAAGAAATACTCTGTTACTCAAATCCAAGGAGATGGAAATCAGCCGTTCAACCTTATTCTTACTTGGCTGAGAAACAACATAGCCAGACTTCTACTCATGGCATGCACCAATTTTGGATTTCCAAAGCTGTTTTATAGTGCCTTAGTCTTACATTCTTCCAGTAACCTTTAAGCAATCTTGAAGCTCACTTCTTTAAGCCCTGATGATGCTACTTAAGTCGCAGCCTGAAGAGACAGCTGTAAACTATGGCCATAACTGCTACTTATTTTCCACAACTTTATAACATATAATATATATTATAAAATATATTTATTTAAATATAATATATATTTATAAAATATTTTGGGAAAATAAGTGTTCTTCAAATTTGTATGTGTAAGTCCATCAGATGGAGATGTCTGTTTGGAATTAAAAGAGTGTTTTGGGTTTTTTCATATTAATTTGTTAATGATATGTTTATAACTTTATGGTCTCTGACTCTTTATTATCAAAATTTGGCTACAACTTAATTTTTCCTTAGATCATCTTTCTTAATGGGCTTCAGAAATTACTGAAAACTGTGCTCAGTCTTCGGTTTTATGCCTATGGTAACAGACAAGGATAAACTTGCAATTTTTCTTTTCTAAGTAGGATGTTGCAGAATCCCCATGAGAATTGTGGAATAAAGGTTCTCTGGTGCATTGCTTCCTAAAATCTCACACTTCTCACAAACGTGCAAAGCTTGCTTTATAGCAAGGGAAAGACTGCTGCAGTGCAGTTGGAGGGGTGGGGTTGTGTGTGCTGTAACACAGAAATAGAACTTTGTATACGAAGTTGATTTGTAGATGGCTGCAGAGTAGTTATACGGCCATGAGGATTAGAGTTTGTGAAGAACTATTTAAATATTAATTTATAAATATTTTTGCAAAGGGTACTGCCCGCAGAAAGAAGAAGGTTGTCCACAGAACAGCTACAGCAGATGACAAGAAACTTCAGTTTTCTTTGAAGAAACTGGGTGTCAACAATATTTCTGGAATTGAAGAGGTAATTGCTTCAAAGGGAAAAATGCTTTTCTATATAGAAATATAAAATGTATCAAACTTAATTTCCTGGTAAGTAACATCTTAAACTTGTCTGTAAATTATCAATAGGTCTTTATTGAGCTTTAGGAACTTCAGCTAGTTTCCTGTTAAATTGAAAAATCATGCTAAACTGCTTGAAATACTGGATTTTTTTCTTGCAGGTAAATATGTTTACCAACCAAGGAACAGTCATTCACTTCAATAACCCTAAAGTTCAGGCATCTCTGGCTGCTAACACTTTCACTATCACCGGCCATGCTGAGACAAAGCAGCTGACAGAAATGCTTCCTAGCATCTTAAATCAGCTCGGAGCTGACAGTTTGACCAGCCTGAGGAGATTGGCAGAAGCCCTACCCAAGCAACGTAAGTTGAAACTTGAATGCATTTCATGCTGGCAGCTGACATGTGGCTTATTTGTATAGCTGCAGTGAAATTCAGTGCACTCTTACTGCCTGCAAGCATATTATAAAATGCTTATAAAGAAATGGAACTCTTAGATCTTATTTATAGCTCAAATCCAACAATGAATATAACAGAATAAAGCAGAGGCACCTGTCTCTCAGCATATCTTGCAGCTGGTCTAGGACTAGAAAGTTGTAGCCAGACTTGATTTCATGGTAGTTTACTTCTTGGTGTGGCTACCATATTTTGACATACCTAGTTCATTAAAGCTAGGTAGAGTTACTCTGGGAGAGTT
The DNA here is from genome assembly GCF_018139145.2 of Gymnogyps californianus. NCBI lineage: Eukaryota > Metazoa > Chordata > Aves > Accipitriformes > Cathartidae > Gymnogyps > Gymnogyps californianus. The sequence goes on along the minus strand of NW_026113986.1, from coordinate 18,351 downwards.
AGGTTTTAAAAAAAGATATACTTTGAGTATGTCTGTTTTGACACTTTCAATGTGTCAAACAACGGGGAGAGGGACTTGAGGACAGACATCTTGCTACTGCTTTGCTCCCTCGCAGGTGTGGTGAAGGTATTTCTTCTTGCATGGGCTTTTTGATAGCTAAGAGGGAATTATACAGTATTTGTAAGGAAATATGTGTGTGTAGAACAGTGTAGAGAACAGGACTGGCATGATCATTAAGCTAGATACACCAACTTCCTATTCCATCCTTAAATTAGTAAAAGAACCTGAACACTTGTTCTCCCTAAAACTGTGTGGGAAAAGTAGAGGAGGGACTTAAGTATGTGGTGTTTGGAAAAGGTGCTGCTGCTACAGGGTGAGAATTGGGAGTGAAAGACAGGCTTGTTGACACTGGGAACATTCTTTGTGTCCTGCATGTAGGGTCTTCCTACTTACTTCCTACTTCTTCTGGTAGTTATGAACTTGATTGTTACGTTTTTTTTTTCTTTCTGTGCTTTGCTGCCAGCAAAGATAGCCTCTATTTCCATTCCTAAAGCTGATGATGCTTCCCTTCTGTCAACTTCCCACTGAAAAAAATCCTGCTAGTAGTCTTCAGGAGGTGAGGTAAACTGCTTCTTTCCCTGTGGAGCTCAGGTCCCTCCTTCCTAGTGTTGCCTGTGTGGCTTCCTTGTGGTAGTAGTGGGGCTTGAAAGAAAGAAAACTTGAAGGATTTAAAATGATCCCTTAAGATCTCTCTTCTTATAACAAGGTGAGTATATTCTGGATAAGCTAAATTGCGCAGTTTTGATATTAGGGAAGCTTGTTTAAAGTGCTTGCTTTGTATGACCTGGTAAATGGCTATTTCTTTCCACTTTGGGTGGATGCCAGAGTAGTTGCACAAACCTTTTCATTCAGCATTGTCTGCTAGATTTGGAAGTCTGACATCAGAGTGAAGTGTCTGTGATGATTGCATTTGCAGGTGCTAAAGTAAACTTAGTGTGGTCTTGGGGATGAGAGAGAATGCAGACAATTTAGGAGGAAATAACATGGTTCGCTTTTAAAATGTTGTATTTGTCACTAAGATGCACTCAAGCTGTAACAGCTTTCTGCTGTTAAAAAAACAAAAGGAAGGTTAGCGGTGACCTTGTCCCAAGCCCTTTCAGAACAAAGTTTATGCGTTCATCTGTTTCGGTTCTCTAGAAATCAGGGTACAGCAATTTCAGAAGTCTAGTATAAACCCATGTCTTTCCTCATGCTTTTCTTGAAAACTGAGAAGGATTAATTAGGATAAAATGGAGGTGATAGGCTAAGCTGTCTCATACTCTCTAGGTAGTACAGCTAAGAATAGCAGTAAAAGTAGTGGCACAGGCACCCAGGGACCTGAGATATCTATTCTTAGCATTATACTGCTGCAGTTTCACAGATGCTCATTGGTCTGCTACAATGGACATGGTTAAGTCTCACTAGCTCTGGCAAATATAATGGGAATAGTTAAGAAATTACTGAGTCAGCAGAGATGTGGACCAGGACATGTGGTTACCTCAACCACCTAAGTATAAAATTGTGCATCCAGTTCCATATTCCTCTAACTTTGCCAGGGAACAATAATATCTTTAAGTGTCTCTAGTCATGTGTGTCTACCTGCAGCTTCACAATTACACCTTAGTTTTCCTTGAAGGCCTAGGATCATAAGATCCTAAGATTTCCTTATAACTTGCTAATGTTGTAAAATATGTAAGCCTCAAGAACCACTGAGTAGTCAATAAACCAAGCTGCTTTTAAGAGAAATTGGTAAAATCAGTCTCTGCACTTTTAGCTGAAAATGATTACCACGCAAGGCACTCTATATATCTAGAACCAAGATGGTGACTAGTAAACTGGTTTAGCATGCATCTTCTCACTTTCCAGCTGGGCTGTTTGAGCATTATTGGTAACAAAGGGTGTGCTGGTTTTGGCTGGGATACAGTTAATTTTCTTCGTAGTAGCTAGTATGGGGATAGGTTTTGGATTTGTGCTGGAAACAGTGTTGATAATACAGGGATGTTTTAGTTATTGCTTAGCAGTGCTTACACAGAGTCAAGGCCTTTTCTGCTTCTCACACCGCCCCACCAGCGAGTAGGCTGGGGACGCACAAGAAGTTGGGAGGGGACACAGCTGGGACAGCTGACCCCAACTGACCAAAGGGATGTTCCATACCATATGATGTCATGCCCAGCATATAAAGCTGGGGGAAGAAGAAGGAAGGGGGAGGACGTTCGGAGTTATGGCGTTTGTCTTCCCAAGTCACCGTTACGCGTGATGGAGCCCTGCTTTCCTGGAGATGGCTGAACACCTGCCTGCCGATGGGAAGCGGTGAATGAATTCCTTGTTTTGCTTTGCTTGCGCGCGCGGCTTTTGCTTTACCTATTAAACTGTCTTTATCTCAACCCACGAGTTTCTTTCTCACTTTTACTCTTCTGATTCTCTCCCCCATCCCACTGTGAGGGGAGTGAGCGAGCGGCTGTGTGGTGCTTAGTTGCCGGCTGGGGTTAAACCACGACAAAGGGTTAGTTGTAGATTTTTTATTCAGCAGGGGAACTGAATAGAGCATTGCAGTTTAGCTCAGACTCTTTGATAATGTTTTCAAAAAACACAAAGCAAAACAGCTTTGTAATCAAGATGCTTATGGTGAGCTTGACTGATGCTTTTGAACTGCTTGCTCTTGCAGCTGTGGATGGAAAAGCACCACTTGCTACTGGTGATGATGATGAAGTTCCAGGTAAGAACAAGCATGCAATGGAGGAAAAGGAAGTGAACTTTGCTGAGAGATAACATGTGCAGCATAAGATTGGGCCAAGGACAGTAAGAGTATTGACTAGTCACTCGCTGTTATAGAATTTCTGTGGGCATTGTTTTCAGACACCATGTGAGACTTAGATGGACCATTGGTTTGAGCTAGCATTTTTGTCCTGTGTAGGAGTAATAGCTATGGCTAAGATAATTATTTAATACTCAATAAGAAGAGTGGTAAGAAACTACCTTTTCAGTATCACTTTGCCCAGTTGTGGGTATGGTGAAGTTAAATGCTCTTAGAATTGTGCTTTATAATGAACCATCTAAAACTTACTTGTTTAAACAAGAAGAATGAACCATGAAGCTCTTAAATGTTATTTGGTCTGTATTTTATAAGCTGAATTTTTTTTGCCTTGTAAGCACTTGATATGAAGTAGAACTTTGGGAGGGGGAAATTGGCAAAGCAGAAGTGGGTCAAACTTTCATTTCAACATTTTTCTTTTTCTAGATCTTGTCGAAAACTTTGATGAAGCTTCAAAGAATGAGGCAAACTGAACTAAGTGACACTTTCTGAATAAAGTTAAAACTTGAAGAAGCTACATGGAGCTGCTATTTTATATTGTGACTGCTTTTATTTGATTTTATTTTTATTTCCTGATGAGATCTCAAGATTTGTAATATTTGGAAACTCCTTGAACCTGCAGCTCTTTTTCAGTTATTGCTTGTACACAATATTATTTTTGTGGCCTGGTTGAACAAACCTATGCTTTGAAATAAGTCAGATTGATAATGAATCTCTGCCTAGACACAGTTCTTGAGCAACTTGTTGTCCTGGTTTCGGCTGGGATAGAGTTAATTTTCTTCTTAGTAGCTGGTATAGTGCTGTGTTTTGGATTCAGTGTGAGAATAATGTTGATAACACGCTGATGTTTTAGTTGTTGCTAAGTAGCGCTTATCTTAAGCCAAGGATTTTTCAGTTTCCCATGCTCTGCCAGCAAGCAGGTGTGCAAGAAGCTGAGAGGGAGCATAGCCGGGGCAGCTGACCTGAACTAGCCAAAGGGATATTCCATACCATAGAATTTCATGCCCAGTATATAAACAGGGAGGAGTTGGCCAGGAGGGGTAGATCGCGGCTCTGGCATCGGTCAGCGGGTGGTGAGCAATTGCATTGTGCATCACTGGGGTTTTTTTCCTCCCCCCCCCCCCCCCTTTTTTTTTGTTGCATTCCTTTTCATTACTATTATTATTATAATATTTCATTATTATTGTTGTTAGTATTATATTTTACTTTAGTTATTAAACTGTTCTTATCTCAACCCACGAGTTCTGCCTTCTTTCCCGATTCTCCTCCCCATCCCACCGGGAGCAGGGGCGGGGGGGACGGGGAGTGAGTGAGCGGTTGTGTGCTGCTTAACTGCTGACTGGGATTAAACCATGACAGTCGTGGGGCCCGAAGGGTTGAGATAATGACAGATCTGACCCGTACGTGTTAAAACGAATTTGTTATAAGCATTCATTATATTAGTTTAATAGTCGTTGGTCACAATGTTGATTTATTGGCTCCTAGAGTTCTTAGAGTTGTGTTATGTATCACCTCGCTTGCCGTATATAGTCCCTGTGCTGCTGCTTATCACCCATAAGGTGAGGTGGATTAAGGTTTTTGCTTTGCTGTACTATGTAACACTGGTTTATGGTACGATAAAATTATCGGTCGTGGGACTAATCCAGTATTTGTACTCAGCGTTGCCGTTATCTCCGCACTTCAGGAGCTATCTAGCAGAAACTATCCTTGGAATGTTGAAACTAACATGGTCCTGTTGCTAGGAACCAGCATGTTCCTGAATGTGGTTCAGGTCTCATTCAGGGTTAAACAACTATTTAAGAGGATCACCCAGAGATCTGCCCCAAGGCTGGAGAGTTATGAGTGGCAGGGTGTGTGGGGTAGCATGGGCAAATGCCTAGGACGGTGGACACCTCCAGTGTTTTGGAACTTCACCCTTGAACAAGTGCAGAATCCTGAAAAACTAGTAGAACATTTGGAAAAAGTATGCTGTCACCCCGACAATTCCAGGGAGACACAAATCACTGCAATGTGCTGGGGCCTGGCCCATGCCTACTGAGCCCTGTTCAACACTATTCAGTACCCTCAAGGGGAAGCGAAGGTCTCTGGATCTGACAACAAAATGACAGGCACTGCAGCCACTCCAACCCCTGCAACAGGCACTGCAGCTGAACCAGAGAACCAACCTGTGCCGGTATCAGTTGCCCCTGTACAGAAGAAGAAATACTCAAAAAAAATCAGTTTGCTTAGCGAAGGATGAAGGTGAACCAGGGTCATCATGAGAACAAGAGGAAGAGGCAGAACCGGAGATAATCACCCGATCCCTATCCTTGAGTGAGCTGCGAGATATGCAAAAAGACTTCAGCCATAGTCCAGGCGAGCACAATATCACCTGGCTGCTCCGATGCTGGGATAACGGAGCCAGTAGCTTGGAATTAGAGGGTAGAGAAGCCAAGCAGCTGGGATCCCTTTCTAGGGAAGGGGGTATTGACAAGGCGATTGGAAAAAAGACACAAGCCCTCGGCCTCTGGAGGCGACTTCTATCAGGTGTGAGGGAAAGGTATCCCTTCAAGGAAGATGTTGTATGTCACCCAGGCAAGTGGACCACCATGGAGAGAGTTATCCAGTACCTGAGGGAATTAGTCGTGTGGGAGATGGTTTGTTATGACCCGGACGATGCACAGTTACCCACAGATCAAGGCGAAGTCCAGTGCGCACGACCCATGTGGCGGAAGTTTACATGGAGCGCACCATCGTCGTATGCCAACTCATTGGCAGTAATGGACTGGAAAGACGAGGAGGGACCAACGGTGGATGAATTGGCTGGCCGACTCCAGCAATACGAAGAAAGTCTCTCTTCCTCCCTCGTGTCGGCTGCGGAGAAACTGCCAGACATAATAGCCGAGAAATGGCCCTGAGGGTTCCAGCGATTTGAGGATAAGTTCTGCCTCCCACCTGCACAGACCAATATCTCAGCTATTAGGAATAAGTGTCCCTCTGCTCACCCAGTCGCCCAGTCAGCAAACCCCAGTCGCCCAGGAATTTTGGAGGTGATCACGGACTGGCCAGAAGGCAAAGATGTTGGAATATCGCCAGAGGAGGAGGTGACGCGTGCTGAAGAGGCCCCATTGTATAATAAACTGCCAGAAAATGAGAGGCAATATGCCCTGTTCACTGATGGGTCCTGTCGCATTGTAGGAAAGCATCGAAGGTGGAAGGCGGCTGTGTGGAGTCCTATGCGACAAGTTGCAGAAACTGCTGAAGGAGAAGGTGAATCGAGTCAGTTTGCAGAGGTGAAAGCCATCCAGCTGGCTTTAGACATTGCTGAATGAGAAAAATGGCCAATACTTTATCTCTATACTGACTCATGGATGGTGGCAAATGCTCTGTGGGGGTGGTTGCAGCAATGGAAGCGGAGTAACTGGCAACGCAGAGGTAAACCCATCTGGGCTGCCCCATTGTGGCAAGATATTGCTGCCCGGCTAGAGAACCTGGTTGTGAAAGTATGTCATGTAGATGCCCACGTACCCAAGAGCTGGGCCACTGAAGAACATCAAAACAACCAGCAGGTGGAACAGGCTGCTAAGATTGAAGTGGCTCAGGTGGATCTGGATTGGCAACATAAGGGTGAATTATTCATGGCTCGGTGGGCCCATGACACCTCAGGCCATCAGGGAAGAGATGCAACATATAGATGGGCTTGTGATCGAGGGGTGGACCTGACCATGGACACTATCGCACAGGTTATCCATGAATGTGAAACATGCGCTGCAATCAAGCAAGCCAAGCGGTTAAAGCCTCTGTGGTATGGAGGACCATGGCTGAAATACAATATGGGGAGGCCTGGCAGATTGACTATATCACACTCCCACAAACCCGCCAAGGCAAGCGCTATGTGCTTACAATGGTGGAAGCAACCACTGGATGGCTGGAAACATATCCCGTGCCCCATGCCACCGCCCGGAACACTATCCTGGGCCTTGAGAAGCAAGTCTTATGGCGACATGGCACTCCAGAAAGAATTGAGTCAGACAATGGGACTCATTTCCGGAACAATCTCATAGACACCTGGGCCAAAGAGCACGGCATTGAGTGGGTGTATCACATTCCCTATCATGCACCAGCCTCTGGGAAAATCGAGCGATACAATGGATTGTTAAAGACTACATTGAGAGCAATGGGGGATGGGACCTTCAAACATTGGGATACACATTTAGCAAAGGCCACCTGGTTAGTCAACACTAGAGGATCTGCCAATCGGGCTGGCCCTGCCCAATCAGAACTTTTACGTACTGTAGAAGGGGATAAGGTCCCTGTAGTGCACATAAAAAATATGCTAGGGAAGACAGTCTGGGTCACTCCTGCCTCAGGCAAAGGCAAACCCATTCATGGGATTGCTTTTGCTCAAGGACCTGGGTGCACTTGGTGGGTGATGTGGAAGGATGGGGAAGTCTGATGTGTGCCTCAAGGGGATTTGATTTTAGGTGAGAATAGCCAGTGAATTAAATTGTATGATGTTAATTGCTATATAACCCTGCCACTGTATGTCATCACTACTATAGTTGTTATATGCTATATCAATGGTATTACAGTAAGAATTACTTAGATTAATGAAGAATGAACTTTGATAAAACCGAGCGAAGCGCAGTAGTGATGGAACCAGGACTGACTGCAGCATGCAACAATCCAATACTACACACCATCCTCCTGCTGCGCCCAATGTCGTCCTCCCGCTGCACCGCACCGAAGCCTGATCCTGCTCTGCCAACTGAGTGGACTTCACACCATCCCTCCTGCCCAGACAGACTGTTATGACAGATGGAGCCCAAAGTCATGGACTGAATGAACTCAACGGACATTTTAAAGGGACATTTTATCAAACATAAAGGGACATTTAAACAGACATTTTAAAGGCCCGTAGACTAAGGGAATGATATCTGTGTGTATATGTATCAAAAGACAGCAAAAGTGGTGGTGATTAATTGGAAACGTATCGGAAAGTGTGGGACCCGGGCATGACGTAAATGGTATAGAATAAGGGGTGGATATTGTCCTGGTTTTGGCTGGGACAGAGTTAACCCTCTTCTTAGTAGCTGGTACAGTGCTGTGTTTTGGATTTAGGATGAGAATAATATTGATAACATGCTTATGTTTTAGTTGTTGCTAAGTAGTGTTTATACTAAGTCAAGGACTTTTCAGCTTCTCATACGGCCCTGCCAGCAAGAAGGCTGGAGGGGCACAAGAAGCTGGGAGGGGACACAGCCAGGACAGCTGACCCAAATGAGCCAAAGGGATATTCCATACCATATGATGTCATGCCCAGTATATAAACTGGGGGGAGTTGGCCAAGGGACACCGTGGCTCAGGGATTGGCTGGGCATCGGTCAGCGGGTGGTGAGCAACTGTACTGTGCATCACTTGTTTTGTATATTCTATTATTTTTATTTTATTTTCCCTTCCATTTCTGTCCTATTAAACTGTCTTTATCTCAACCCATGAGTTTTACTTTTTTTTTTTTTCCTGATTCTCTCCCCCATCCCACTGGGTGGAGGGAGTGAGTGAGCGAGCAGCTACATGGTGCTTAATTGCCAGCTGGGGTTAAACCACGACAGCAGCCCAGGATGCGATTGGCTTTTTGGGCTGCGAGCGCACATTGGCAGCTCATATTCAGTTTTTCATCCCCCAATACCCCCAAGTCCTTCTCCGCAGGGCTGCTCTCAATCCCTTCATCCCCCAGCCTGTATCCATGTTTAGGATTGCCCCGACCCAGGTGCAGGACCTTACACTTGGTCTTGTTGAACTTCATGAGGTTCGCACGGGCCCACCTCTCAAGCCTGTCCAGGTCCCTCTGGATGGCATCCCTTCCCTCTAGAGTATCAACCACACCACTCAGCTTGGTGTCATCCACAAACTTGCTGAGGGTGCACTCAATCCCACTGTCCATGTCCCCGACAAAGATGTTAAACAGCACCGGTCCCAATACGGACCCCTGAGGAATGTCACTCGTCACTGGTCTCCACCCGGACATCAAGCAGTTGACCGCAACTCTTTGAGTGCGACCATCCAGCCAATTCCTTATCCACCGAGTGGTCCATCTGTCAAATCCATGTCTCTCCAATTTAGAGACAAGGATGTTGTGTGGGACAGTGTCAAATGCTTTGCACAAGTCCAGGTAGACGACGTCAGCCGCTCTTCCCTTGTCCACCAGCGCTGTAACCTGGTCGTAGAAGGCCACTAAGTTTGTCAGGCACGATTTGCCCTTAGCGAAGCCATGTTGGCTGTCACCAATCACCCCCTTATTTTCCATGTGCCTTAGCATCGTTTCCAGGAGGATCCGCTCCATGATCTTGCCGGGCACAGAGGTGAGACTGACTGGCCTGTAGTTCCCCGGGTCTTCCTTTTTTCCCTTTTTAAAAATGGGGGTTATGTTTCCCCTTTTCCAGTCAGTGGGAACTTCACCGAACTGCCACGACTTCTCAAATATGATGGATAGCGGCTTAGCCACTTCATCCACCAGTTCCCTCAGGACCCTTGGATGCATCTCATCAGGTCCCATGGACTTGTGCACCTTCAGGTTCCTTAGATGGTCTCAAACCTGATCTTCTCCTACCGTGGGCGGTTCTTCATTCTCCCAGTCCCTGCCTTTGGATTCTGTGAATTGGGCGGCGTGGCTGGAGCACTTGCCGGTGAAGACCGAGGCAAAAAAGTTGTTGAGTACTTCAGCCTTCTCCATGTTGGTTGTAGCCAGGTCTCCCATTTCGCTCATGGGAGGGGTACAGTTTCTTTCATCTTCCTTTATTGTCCTATGTACCTGAAGAAACCTTTCTTGTCATTTTTCACGTCCCTAGCCAAGGTCAGCTCCAGCTGTGCCTTGGCTTTCCTGATCCCCTCCCTGCACTCCTGGGCCATATCCCTATAATCTCCCCAGGATGTGTATCCCTGCCTTCACTGCCTATGCATTTTGTTTTTGTGTTTTAGTTTGGCTAAGAGGTCTTGACTTAGCCAAGCTGGCCTCCTGCCTCCCCTGCCTGACTTCTTGCACATTGGGACTGAGAGCTCTTGCGCCCTAAGAAAAATGTCTTTAAATATCTCCCAGCTCTCGTTCGCTCCTTTATCTCTGAGGGCAGTTTCCCAAGGGATCCCACACACTAGTGCCCTAAGAAAAATGTCTTTAAATATCTCCCAGCTCTCGTTCGCTCCTTTATCTCTGAGGGCAGTTTCCCAAGGGATCCCACACACTAGCACCCTAAACAGCTGAAAGTTTGCCTTTCTGAGGCTTAGGGTCCTGACTCTACTTTTTACCCATGCAGTACTCCTCAAGATTGAGAATTCTACCAGGGCATGATCGCTGCAGCCCAGGCTACCTCCAATCTTGACCTCTCTGATAAGTTCTTCCACATTAGTGAGCAACAGGTCCAGCAGTGCCTCTCCTCTGGTCAGGCTCTCCATCACCTGTACTAGGAAGTTGTCCTCAATGCACTTGTATTGGGTCTGGCTGAGATGGAGTTAATTTTCCCTGTAGCAGCCCTCATAGTGCTGTGCTTTGTATTGGCAGCTAGAAAGGTGTTGATAACACACCAGTGTTTTGGTATCAAGGCTGTCTCTCCAACATTCCCCACCCCCTCACCCCCAAAGGCCAGTAGGCTGGGGAAGAGGTTGGGAGGGGACAGAGTCAGGACAGCTGACCCCCACTGACCAAAGGGATATTCCATACCATATGACATCGTGCTCAGCAACAAAAGCTAAGAGAAAGGAGGAGGAGGGGGGACATTCATTATTAAGGCGTTTGTCTTCTGAAGCAACTGCTACGCATACTGAAGCCCTACTTCCCGGGAAGCGGCTGGACATCGCCTGCTGATAGGAAGTAGAGAATAAATCTTTTGTTTTCCTTTGCTTCCACGCGGGGCCTTTGCTTTTGCTTTTATTAAACTGCCTTTATCTTGACCCACGAGGTTTTTTCCATCTTATTTTCTCCCCCTCCTCCCCTGTCCTGCTGAGGAGGGGAGTGATAGAGCGACTTGATGGGCACCTGGCATCCAGCCAAGGTCAACCCACCACAGCACTCCAGTAGTTTCCTGGCCTGCTTGCAGTTCGCTGTGCCGCTTTTCCAGCGGATGTCCGGGTGGTTGAAGTCCCCTATCAGGATCAGGGGCTGGGAGCGTGATGCTTCCTGCAGTTGAAGAAAGAACTCTTCATCGACCTCCTCTTCTTGATCAGGTGGCCTGTAGTAGACACCAACCACAAAGTTTCCTTTGTTGGCTTGGTCTCTAATTTTCACCCATAAGCTCTCGACCCGCGCATTGCTGTTCTTCAAAGATAGCTCCGTGCAATCAATCCCATTTTTGGCATAGAGGGCAACTCCCCCACCTCTCCTTCCTTGCCTGTCCCTTCTGAATAGTTTATAGCCGTCAATCACAGCACTCCAATCGTGCGATTCATCCCACCAAGTTTCTGTGATAGCAATCAGGTCATAGTTTTCCATCTGGGCAGCGGCTACCAGCTCCTCCTGTTTGTTTCCTATGCTGCATGCATTGGTATAGAGGCACTTCAGCTGGGCTATTGGCCACATCCCCTTTTTAGAGGAGCTCGCCCTAATTCCCTTGAGGCAATTCACAGGTGTTTCCCTGTTGCTTCCTAATGCCTCAGCAGCCCCTGGCTCTTCTTGAGTGCTTAGAACACCCTCCCCTTCCCCCACTAAATCTAGTTTAAAGCTCTGTTTATAAGTCCAGCCAGCTTGTTGCCCAGGACACTCTTGCCCCACTTGGTCAGTTGAGCCCTGTGAAAATTCATTTATTCCCCTTCTGGCTGCCTTACACCACTTAGTGTTAGGCATCAGGAGATGGTGCAGTTCTTTCCGGTTTAGGGAAGTTCCTGAATAGTGTGAAACCAGCATAGCCAGCTCATGCAGCCAGGGTTTGCCTTTTAGCGTATGTTGGGGGCAGCATATGGATAAACAATCCCCATGCACATCTGCAGCATTTCATGCTCCAGTAATTCCTACCCAGGGGTGATGATCTTTAAGATATTTTTTTTGTGTGTTTTTACTGTTGGTAGAAGCTGGAGTAGCCTACAGGTCTCAGGATTCACTGAGTCATCTTCTTCCACCAGCATACAAAATTCAGACTTCCTTAGTTGTTTCTCTCACATATTCTCACCCCTCTCTCCCAGCTGTTGCGCAGCAGTTTCCTGCGTAGTAGAGGTAGTGCCTCTGGGATAACATATTCAAGAAGGGGTGGGAAACTTGCCTAGCTACTCTGTATCTGTGGTATGATGTCTATCATTAATATTGGGTAAGATCATAGGCATAACAACATTGCATTGTCTCCAAAAAGGCTTTTGTTTAAAAGTGTTATGCTTTTCTGCTCACATTAAAATGACAAGGTTTCGAGAAGATCCACATCCTCTTAGAAAATATACTGTGCATTTTTGTGCATTAGTACATATATTTGAAGGCTCAAGTCCCCTTGGAATTTACCTTACAGCCTGCTGACATAGTTTGTCAAATATACTGTATTTCCTAATGAGACCAGAGAGCTACAGAGGTGGCACATAATTGAAAAAGGTAAAAACAATTCCATGTTTTGAAACAAATAATAGTGCTTAATTTTCAAGGTACAAATAATTAAAATGCTAAATATGAGCACAAATAAGAGTAGCAGGCGTCTATTCTACAATGGAGAGGGCTGACACACTAAAGCAGAATGATAATCCATCTATCTACAGTCCTGACAGAGTCAGCCTAGACACCAGTGTAGGTGTGTGAGAGAAACAACTAAGGAAGTCTGAATTTTGTATGCTGGTGGAAGAAGATGACTCAGTGAATCCTGAGACCTGTAGGCTACTCCAGCTTCTACCAACAGTAAAAACACACAAAAAAAATATCTTAAAGATCATCACCCCTGGGTAGGAATTACTGGAGCATGAAATGCTGCAGATGTGCATGGGGATTGTTTATCCATATGCTGCCCCCAACATACGCTAAAAGGCAAACCCTGGCTGCATGAGCTGGCTATGCTGGTTTCACACTATTCAGGAACTTCCCTAAACCGGAAAGAACTGCACCATCTCCTGATGCCTAACACTAAGTGGTGTAAGGCAGCCAGAAGGGGAATAAATGAATTTTCACAGGGCTCAACTGACCAAGTGGGGCAAGAGTGTCCTGGGCAACAAGCTGGCTGGACTTATAAACAGAGCTTTAAACTAGATTTAGTGGGGGAAGGGGAGGGTGTTCTAAGCACTCAAGAAGAGCCAGGGGCTGCTGAGGCATTAGGAAGCAACAGGGAAACACCTGTGAATTGCCTCAAGGGAATTAGGGCGAGCTCCTCTAAAAAGGGGATGTGGCCAATAGCCCAGCTGAAGTGCCTCTATACCAATGCATGCAGCATAGGAAACAAACAGGAGGAGCTGGTAGCCGCTGCCCAGATGGAAAACTATGACCTGATTGCTATCACAGAAACTTGGTGGGATGAATCGCACGATTGGAGTGCTGTGATTGACGGCTATAAACTATTCAGAAGGGACAGGCAAGGAAGGAGAGGTGGGGGAGTTGCCCTCTATGCCAAAAATGGGATTGATTGCACGGAGCTATCTTTGAAGAACAGCAATGCGCGGGTCGAGAGCTTATGGGTGAAAATTAGAGACCAAGCCAACAAAGGAAACTTTGTGGTTGGTGTCTACTACAGGCCACCTGATCAAGAAGAGGAGGTCGATGAAGAGTTCTTTCTTCAACTGCAGGAAGCATCACGCTCCCAGCCCCTGATCCTGATAGGGGACTTCAACCACCCGGACATCCGCTGGAAAAGCGGCACAGCGAACTGCAAGCAGGCCAGGAAACTACTGGAGTGCTGTGGTGGGTTGACCTTGGCTGGATGCCAGGTGCCCATCAAGTCGCTCTATCACTCCCCTCCTCAGCAGGACAGGGGAGGAGGGGAGAAAATAAGATGGAAAAAACCTCGTGGGTCAAGATAAAGGCAGTTTAATAAAAGCAAAAGCAAAGGCCCCGCGTGGAAGCAAAGGAAAACAAAAGATTTATTCTCTACTTCCTATCAGCAGGCGATGTCCAGCCGCTTCCCGGGAAGTAGGGCTTCAGTATGCGTAGCAGTTGCTTCAGAAGACAAACGCCTTAATAATGAATGTCCCCCCTCCTCCTCCTTTCTCTTAGCTTTTGTTGCTGAGCACGATGTCATATGGTATGGAATATCCCTTTGGTCAGTGGGGTCAGCTGTCCTGACTCTGTCCCCTCCCAACCTCTTCCCCAGCCTACTGGCCTTTGGGGTGAGGGGGTGGGGAATGTTGGAGAGACAGCCTTGATACCAAAACACTGGTGTGTTATCAACACCTTTCTAGCTGCCAATACAAAGCACAGCACTATGAGGGCTGCTACAGGGAAAATTAACTCCATCTCAGCCAGACCCAATACAAGTGCATTGAGGACAACTTCCTAGTACAGGTGATGGAGAGCCTGACCAGAGGAGAGGCACTGCTGGACCTGTTGCTCACTAATGTGGAAGAACTTATCAGAGAGGTCAAGATTGGAGGTAGCCTGGGCTGCAGCGATCATGCCCTGGTAGAATTCTCAATCTTGAGGAGTACTGCATGGGTAAAAAGTAGAGTCAGGACCCTAAGCCTCAGAAAGGCAAACTTTCAGCTGTTTAGGGTGCTAGTGTGTGGATCCCTTGGGAAACTGCCCTCAGAGATAAAGGAGCGAACGAGAGCTGGGAATATTTAAAGACATTTTTCTTAGGGCACTAGTGTGTGGGATCCCTTGGGAAACTGCCCTCAGAGATAAAGGAGCGAACGAGAGCTGGGAGATATTTAAAGACATTTTTCTTAGGGCGCAAGAGCTCTCAGTCCCAATGTGCAAGAAGTCAGGCAGGGAGCAGGAGGCCAGCTTGGCTAAGTCAAGACCTCTTAGCCAAACTAAAACACAAAAACAAAATGCATAGGCAGTGAAGGCAGGGATACACATCCTGGGGAGATTATAGGGATATGGCCCAGGAGTGCAGGGAGGGATCAGGAAAGCCAAGGCACAGCTGGAGCTGACCTTGGCTAGGACGTGAAAAATGACAAGAAAGGTTTCTTCAGGTACATAGGACAATAAAGGAAGATGAAAGAAACTGTACCCCTCCCATGAGCGAAATGGGAGACCTGGCTACAACCAACATGGAGAAGGCTGAAGTACTCAACAACTTTTTTGCCTCGGTCTTCACCGGCAAGTGCTCCAGCCACGCCGCCCAATTCACAGAATCCAAAGGCAGGGACTGGGAGAATGAAGAACCGCCCACGGTAGGAGAAGATCAGGTTTGAGACCATCTAAGGAACCTGAAGGTGCACAAGTCCATGGACCTGATGAGATGCATCCAAGGGTCCTGAGGAACTGGTGGATGAAGTGGCTAAGCCGCTATCCATCATATTTGAGAAGTCGTGGCAGTTCGGTGAAGTTCCCACTGACTGGAAAAGGGGAAACATAACCCCCATTTTTAAAAAGGGAAAAAAAGGAAGACCCGGGGAACTACAGGCCAGTCAGTCTCACCTCTGTTGCCCGGCAAGATCATGGAAGCGGATCCTCCTGGAAACGATGCTAAGGCACATGGAAAATAAGGGGGTATTGGTGACAGCCAACATGGCTTCGCTAAGGGCAAATCGTGCCTGACAAACTTAGTGGCCTTCTACGACCAGGTTACAGCGCTGGTGGACAAGGGAAGAGCGGCTGACGTCGTCTACCTGGACTTGTGCAAAGCATTTGACACTGTCCCACACAACATCCTTGTCTCTAAATTGGAGAGACATGATTTGACAGATGGACCACTCGGTGGATAAGGAATTGGCTGGATGGTCGCACTCAAAGAGTTGCGGTCAACTGCTTGATGTCCGGGTGGAGACCAGTGACGAGTGACATTCCTCAGGGGTCCGTATTGGGACCGGTGCTGTTTAACATCTTTGTCGGGGACATGACAGTGGGATTGAGTGCACCCTCAGCAAGTTTGTGGATGACACCAAGCTGAGTGGTGTGGTTGATACTCTAGAGGGAAGGATGCCATCCAGAGGGACCTGGACAGGCTTGAGAGGTGGCCCGTGCGAACCTCATGAAGTTCAACAAGACCAAGTGTAAGGTCCTGCACCTGGGTCGGGGCAATCCTAAACATGGATACAGGCTGGGGGATGAAGGGATTGAGAGCAGCCCTGCGGAGAAGGACTTGGGGTATTGGGGATGAAAAACTGAATATGAGCTGCCAATGTGCGCTCGCAGCCCAAAAAGCCAATCGCATCCTGGGCTGCTGTCGTGGTTTAACCCCAGCTGGCAATTAAGCACCATGTAGCTGCTCGCTCACTCACCCCTCCACCAGTGGGATGGGGAGAGAATCAGGAAAAAAAAAAAAGTAAAACTCATGGGTTGAGATAAAGACAGTTTAATAGGACAGAAATGGAAGGGAAAAATAAAATAAAAATAATAGAATATACAAAACAAGTGATGCACAGTACAGTTGCTCACCACCCGCTGAAAGCCACGGTTCCCTTGGCCAACTCCCCCAGTTTATATACTGGGCATGACATCATATGGTATGGAATATCCCTTTGGCTCATTTGGGTCAGCTGTCCTGGCTGTGTCCCCTCCCAGCTTTTGTGCCCCTCCAGCCTTCTTGCCTGGGCAGCCGTATGAGAAGCTGAAAAGTCCTTGACTTGTATAAACACTACTTAGCAACAACTAAAACATAAGCATGTTTCAATATTATTCTCATCCTAAATCCAAAACACAGCACTGTACCAGCTACTAAGAAGAGGTTAACTCTGTCCCAGCCAAAACCAGGACAATATCCACCCCTATTCTATACCATTTACGTCATGCCCGGTCCCACACTTTCCGATACGTTTCCAATTAATCACCACCACTTTTGCTGTCTTTTGATCATACACACACGATATCATTCCTTAGTCTACGGGCCTTTAAAATGTCTGTTTAAATGTCCCTTGTTTGATAAAATGTCCTTTAAAATGTCCGTTGAGTTCATTCAGTCCAGACTTTGGGCTCCATCTGTCATAACAGTCTGTCTGGGCAGGAGGGATGGTGTGAAGTCCACTCAGTTGGCAGAGCAGGATCAGGCTCGGTGCGGCGCAGCGGAGGACGACATTGGGCGCAGCAGGAGGATGGTGTGTAGTATTGGATTGTTGCATGCTGCATCAGTCCTGGTTCCATCACTACTGCGCTTCGCTCGGTTTATCAAAGTTCATCTTCATTAATCTAAGTAATTCTTACTGTAATACCATTGATATAGCATATAACAACTATAGTATGATGACATACAGTGGCAGGGTTATATAGCATTAACATCATACAATTTAATTCACTGGCTATTCTCACCTAAAATCAAATCCCCTTGAGGCACACATCAGACTTCCCCATCCTTCCACATCACCCACAAGTGCACCCAGGTCCTTGAGCAAAAGCAATCCCATGAATGGGTTTGCCTTTGCCTGAGGCAGGAGTGACCCAGACTGTCTTCCTAGCATATTTTTTATGTGCACTACAGGACCTTATCCCCTTCTACAGTACGTAAAGTTCTGATTGGGCAGGGCCAGCCCGATTGGCAGATCCTCTAGTGTTGACTAACCAGGTGGCCTTTGCTAAATGTGTATCCCAATGTTTGAAGGTCCATCCCCCATTGCTCTCAATGTAGTCTTTAACAATCCATTGTATCGCTCGTTTTCCAGAGGCTGGTGCATGATAGGGAATGTGATACACCCACTCAATGCCGTGCTCTTTGGCCCAGGTGTCTATGAGATTGTTCCGGAAATGAGTCCCATTGTCTGACTCAATTCTTTCTGGAGTGCCATGTCGCCATAAGACTGCTTCTCAAGGCCCAGGATAGTGTTCCGGGCGTGGCATGGGGCACGGGATAGTTTCCAGCCATCCAGTGGTTGCTTCCACCATTGTAAGCACATAGCGCTTGCCTTGGCGGGTTTGTGGAGTGTGATATAGTCAATCTGCCAGGCCTCCCCATATTTATTTCAGCCATGGTCCTCCATACCACAGAGGCTTTAACCGCTTGGCTTGCTTGATTGCAGCGCATGTTTCACATTCATGGATAACCTGTGCGATAGTGTCCATGGTCAGGTCCACCCCTCGATCACAAGCCCATCTATATGTTGCATCTCTTCCCTGATGGCCTGAGGTGTCATGGGCCCACCGAGCCATGAATAATTCACCCTTATGTTGCCAATCCAGATCCACCTGAGCCACTTCAATCTTAGCAGCCTGTTCCACCTGCTGGTTGTTTTGATGTTCTTCAGTGGCCCAGCTCTTGGTACGTGGGCATCTACATGACATACTTTCACAACCAGGTTCTCTAGCCGGCAGCAATATCTTGCCACAATGGGGCAGCCCAGATGGGTTTACCTCTGCGTTGCCAGTTACTCCGCTTCCATTGCTGCAAACCACCCCCACAGAGCATTTGCCACCATCCATGAGTCAGTATAGAGATAAAGTATTGGCCATTTTTCTCATCAGCAATGTCTAAAGCCAG